>NC_090886.1:25165512-25200512 GCF_036669925.1 Montipora capricornis
GTGATCTGGTATTCGAGTTAGAGGTAGTCAAGTTGATGTGGAAGCAGCTTCTGTCACTTGCGTTACGGTTCAGTGAGGTTTCCTACAGATCGTTTTCGGACTGCTGTTGTCGTTACAGCTCGGTGTACTCTATCGCTAGACGTTGCAAAAGGTAATTTTGTCCTTTTTTTTTTTTTTTTTGGAAGGTATTGAGTATTCGTGGATAGGTTCCTTTAGAGTTGATTTTCAGCTTATCTCCCGCACACTTCTTCCGTAAAAAGATTCGTGAGACCCCCAGTGTTTAAGTGTTTCCTTTTCAGTTCCCCCTCTAAAATTACACATTAAGATTGTGTTCAGCTTGGCCTCAATTGTCAACTTTCAATTTCGATTGTTGAGTTGAATTTATCATAAAATTTGCCACAAATGTTTCATTTTCCAATTCACTAGAGTTAAGGTTAGCTTATATCAAAGTTAAAAAAAAAAGAGTTATTGAAGGTTTGATCTTTGTGAAGAATTGAAAAAAACAAAAAAAAAAGGAAATAGGCCCAGCTGAGCCTCAGAGATTGTAAACAATGTCTTCATCAGTACTTACTTATAGTATATGTAAAAAACCTACAAGGAAGAATCTCGTCCCATAAATGATGTTAAAGGAAAAATGTCAAGCCTGTAGGAATGCCACTATCCGCCTCTGATGTTCAGCGTCCAAATGCACAACTCCCCTGTACAAGCTAAAACATTTAAAGTCGCTACCAAAGTCCACCAAAGTCAGTAGATGATTTGTTCCCTGAAGCTAAGAAAACTTTTTTGGAAAAAAAGTTTGGCTGTGTGGCCCTCATAAGCAGTTTAAGGTGCTGTGGTGCATGCTATGTACGGTTGCACAGGCTGTCATCCAGTGTAAACAAAAGTGTTCCACAGCCCCTGTCTGCAAACAATTCTATTCAAAATCAAGTTGGTTGTGCCCCAGTGTCACATAAACTGACGTCAAAGCGAACTCAGCGGAGGATTTGAAACTCCTTAAAACTGCGCGAGGCAAAAAGTCGCTGAACTTAAAACAGAAGTTGAAAACATGGGTGCCTCAAATGAACAGATCTGCCAGGAAATTCTTGAAGGCCAATTTGATGGGGTAAACTTTCCTTCTTTTAACTCACATGGTAAAATTCTACTATACATATTCTACCTTACTAGTTGGTTTTTCAGTTTATTTGGATTGGTAATGAAAAGATGAACACAATTCAAGGATCTCCCAAGCCCGCAAAACTGAAAACATGGCATACTGTCATGCTTGTATAACAGGGTAAAAGTTACTACTGGTAACCCTACAAAATACAGTAAAGACCCACTCATAAGAACCTAGAATTTTCGAGGTCAGGCTGAGCAGGTTCTAATATTTTAGGCTATTTTTTCATAATTCAGGCTGATTACATGTAGTTTCTTAATAGGTTCTTATTTCTCAGAGGAACAACAATAAATTTCTATATTTTATTCAGAAGATATGTAGACAGTATTGCACTGTAGCTTTATGGAAAACATATTTCTAGAGAAAATCCAATAAAATGCCAATCAAAGAAAACATATACACAATAGACCTAATCGGCTAACTCAATGTTGTACCCAATTCAAATCTCCCGAGATTAAGATTCTTTGTGTATTGCATTTGCATTATAATGTACCATTCATATTTAAATGATATGGAAATACCTGAAACAAAACATTTTATTCCCAAAGGGTTTGAATTGGGTACAACATTGAGTTAGCCGATTAGGTCTATAACAGGAGTTTTCTCGAGGGTGATTTTTTTGTAAAAGTACCTCTTTTTCTTTGCCAGGCTCTGCAGGTTCTTATATTTTTGGGTATTTTTGAAATGCCAAATTTCAGCCTGTACTAGGTTCTTATATGTGAGTTTGTACTGTATGCATTATTCCCTAAAATAGAAAACTAATCCAGGCTATAAAGAGTACTCTTTTTGCGTTCTAATAATCAGATCAGAGTCAGTAATTATTACTGACTAATTCAACGTCAGGACATTTTTCCTTTACCTTTGATAATAAAAAAATAAGATCACAATATTTTTCACCTCTATCAGTACTTTGCACGAATACTGGCTTTAGCAATGTTTTGGAAACATGATTGTTAACATGCGAACCTCACTCTCTAGGAGGTGTTTCTTACTAGAAGTAAAAAGTAAAAGGAGCAAGCCATTGTCTTCACTTCCTTAAAATTCCATTCAGGAAAAAGTGAATGCAAATGCTAACATCATTGAGGGCTTAGCTCTCAGCTACTCCAGAGAGAGACCTGGAAGTCCCAAATGGGTTGAACTGTTGAACTGTGTGCCACAGCAATACACAAATAAGGAAATTAAGCAAATGTTCAGGTTTACATGTACTAACAGTCGAGGAGAAGAAGTATCATGCACAGACTACGAATCAACAAAAGCTAGACTTTATAGTAAGATGTATGGTCCAGGAGCAGCACTTCCGAAAATAAGACGCCAATATAGTCATGAACTTCCACCAGAAACCATTGCTTTTGTCTTAGAATTTATCCATCATCTAGACAGTGAAGACTATTCATCTTATAAAAGTGGCCCCTGTGATGGAAAACAAAAATCATGGATAAGTGAATTATTAGGAGGAGGAAATCAACCTGTTTTGTGGTTCAATTAAGCAAAACAAGTCTGCCTTTTATGACAGATATACATTGAAAACAGGAATGTGAACAACTGGAGATTAGACCTATAAGCTTTAGTACAATTTTTAAGGGTTTGTCTGCAGGAAATTTCAAAATAATGGCAGAGAAGGCAGGACTCTAACATTTGCACAAAACTTGGCGCGGAGTATTTCATCGTGGTAGATAAGCTGCTAACTCGTTTAGGTGAAATGCTGAGGAGCCAATGTAAACCAGACATAACTCCAGGATTAATGAGCAAAGCAAAGACGTTAACAAATAATATATGACTGTTTCCGGAACAAGAAAATTCAGAACGAACATATTTTTGCGACAGTGGTACATCTTCCAACACCATCTAACAGGACATTTCCACAGCTTTGCCCTTTCCACACGCCAGCAGTCTAACTTAAGTTTTTTGGCATCACCTTCACTTTTTTGCGCAATAAAAATTCTTGGAATTGATGTGTACTTTCCAAAAATAATGTACAAGGCAAAGAATGTTGTTGTCCAAATATGAAAAGTACAACCGTCAGGCTGAAGAACGCTCGCACGTGAAGGAAGCTCGAAAGCAAGTGGTTTCGAATGTCAATTATGTAAACAAATTGAGGTGTTGTATTTTCAAACTAAAATTACGCAACTGGTTCAAAACAAAACCACATTTATTTTAGGTAGCACTGAAAAGCTTGCACTTTAACGTTCTGTATTGTAGTGACATATGTCTGGTACACTATACAATGAACTTACAACAAAGCGGATAAACAGTGCTGCCATAAAGAATTCGTTAACCAATTATATCTGCCACAAAGGAATCGCGGATGATTGGAAAAGTTCATGATTTCAAAAGCATTTTACTATACAAAGTGAAAGCACCAGAGGTGATGTTCAAAATAACAGTATGATCAGTAATCCAGTACTTACCAAATAGAAGCAGATCTCTTGCTGAAAGGGCGATGTTTAAAGTTGAGAAATGCACCACCCTGCAAGTTTGAGGCGAGATCAGACAACCGGTTCAAATACATTTAAAGCAAATAATGCTCAAATCAAGTGTAGAACATCTAGAAATTTTCAATTAAGAGGTGCAATCCTTGGTACAACAAGATTTTTGCAGCGTAGCCTGACAAGAACGAGGTAAGTAATATGGGTTTCGCACAACGGTGTATCTTATTTTCAATTCCCAAACGCATAAAAACTCAAGGATGTATATTCCGTTTACGCTGAAACAACTAACAAAATTACGGTTTCAACAGAACAGGTGAAGTCAAAACCTTCATTTTGAAATGTTGGCAGTTTCATAAAGTTCACAAATAATCTCGTTTGAGCTCTTTTTT
Organism: Montipora capricornis; assembly: GCF_036669925.1. Classification (NCBI taxonomy): domain Eukaryota; kingdom Metazoa; phylum Cnidaria; class Anthozoa; order Scleractinia; family Acroporidae; genus Montipora; species Montipora capricornis. The sequence continues at coordinate 25,169,487 of NC_090886.1, forward strand.
CTCAAGGGAAAATCTCGCTCAATGAATTGGAGAACGCAAGTTGAGCTCGACCGGCTTAACGCTCGACCCTTAAGCTAATTGTGCTTTAAGACAGCCTTTCAAAGAGATTTCAGAGTTTTAAAGTATCAGTTGTTATTGAAATAACTTAGGTTATAGAAGTAAAACAATTACATACCTTTAATGAATTGATTTGGCAAGACATTATCGACAGTAAACCGTCTCAAACCGTCAGAATCAGCCATAACTTCTGTGACAAACGGCCGGCATTGTTCGCATCTCATGGCAACTCTACTGAAGCAAATCTCCCATTTGCATCCTAGGGGTTTTTCTACCACAAAATGCTTCATATCCTTCCGACAAAGGTTAGAAATGAGCCAGGGAACAGAACTTTTTGTGAGTCGAAATGATTATTGCGGCCATCAAAATATTCCCTGGCGCGAAACACACCTGATTCCAACTAAAATTGATTGGCGGCAAAAGATTATTATGGTATTAGCGCAATGCTCGAAGTTAAAAAAAAACTCGTCTTAATTGCTTCTTTTTTTTTCTTGAAAATGACGTCAAGGGGGTTAAAATATCGTTTCTATCGACGAAATTGTTTTACAGTGAGAAACAAACGAAAAAAAAAAAAAACAAAACAACAACAAGAAACCTTTTTTTAGCTCAACAACAAACATAAAGGCAAATAGCAATTTGATTTATTTAGCAAAGACACAAACCCTTAGATTTTGATTTAGATTTAATCAAACACGATATGCTCAATCTGTTACGAAAAAAATATCTATAGTTAAACCCAATTCTCGCTTTGCTGTCACTGTGTTTTAAACAATACAATCAATATGACTGCCAATGCAGTTCCACATTAGACTGTTCTCTGGCGGTAATCTCGCATCTTTTAAACTTGTGACGGAAGAAACAAATTGCGAACACTTTTGGAACCCAAACATCGCTGTATTGTTATTGTTTGTCCAAAAAACCCAAATTCGTTTAGTGCGAAAAAGTTTGCATGTCGCTTATTTTGACAACTGTACTTCGGAGCTAAAATTTTGTTCGGTATTTGAAAACTTACAGTACTAAATATGAACTCCTTACGGTTTTAATTTGGTATCTTACTGAAATTATGCGTAAAGGCACTTTTTGTTTGTTTCTTTCACAAATTCTGTTTACTGCCTTGCTAAATTACATAATCGCCACTGCGTTCTAGTTGAACGTCAGAACTGCAGGTATCGTAGCCCTGTGTCACATCCACAGCTATATCTTGGAACTTTGCTTCCTCTGTTTGCTTTTCTTCATAATTTGCAGACTCCAAAAGGACGAAAGTTGATCTTGAAGTTTCTATGAAGCCACAGAACGTGATAGAAAATTACGCTCCCGGCTACAAAGCTTTTAGTTCATTTAAGAATGGATCGACCTCTTTAGAAATTTAAACATTTTTTAAGTAAACATATCTTTGACTGACGTCAGTAAAATATCTTTCATTTCTGACGGCGTTTATGTTTAAAGTCTATAGCTCCATCGTGACTAATGTAAGCAATGGATAAGGTAAAAGCAGAATACACACAGAGGCGCACTTTCTAATGATACCATCAGTTAATGAAACCAGGAGATGGCCATTACTATTTCTTTCGTAAAATCATGACCGCCGAAAAATTTACTTGAGAAGTTTAACGACATAGAAGTGTGTACAAAACGATGTAAAACGACTGTAAAACCGCTCCGAGCGTACACTGACAGATACTTTTAAGTATCTGTCAGTGTACGCTCTGAGCGGTTCCCTTTAAAAAGGGACACTGTCATGGTAATAATTCTTATTACAAGGACGGCGCTCTGAATGTACGCTCTGAGCGGTCCCTTTAAAAAGGGACACTGTCAAGGTAATTATTTTGAGTTTATTCAAATTGTAAATTCTTATTACAAGGATGGCCCGTATATATGCGTATACCTCAAAGAGATGGATTTTAAATTATCGCTTGAAAGGAAATTAAAGAATCTAGCACTATTTGTGGCGATTGTTCCAAGACACAATGACAAAAGTTGAAAACGGTAGCCTAACCTTTTGTATTAGAATTCCTTTTCCTCTTCGCCATCCGTGCCCATCGACAACCGCAAACGTTTCAATGCACATAGTAAGTACTTTGTAAGAAAACTGCAATATTTATTCAAAGGTTCCAATGTTGCAATTACACGTTTGGGTTTATCCAGACTACACGACAGTGCCCCTATAATTCGTGTGCGAATCAAACATTTTAAAATGAACTTTATTGTTCTGGAGCAATAGTCTTGGTAATCAAAAGATAATCAAGCACAGCACGTACCTTACATTTCATTGGTGAAAACAGTTGAAACGCACTATTAACAATTTATCTTTGACAACAATAAGAAATGTCTAATTGCACATGCGGACAAGTATAAGTGAACTGTCTGTTAACTGCTAAGTTAAATAATAAAGTAAATATGCGATTGATCGATACTTAATTCAAAAACAAAACGGGGTGGCAGACTGAGCTAATTGGCCATTTTACAGTTGTTTGCGCAGCGACCTAGGCTATGAATGGCTGCGAGGCTGCCGGTGACCTTGCATTGACACAGCCCGCACTGCTTTTGTCATGTAAATTATGTTGTTGTAATGCTAATAAGTCCATATTAACATTACAAAAGCATGAAGGTTTGTATCAAAACAGGGTCATCGGCAGCGTCGCTTCCATTCTTAGGCCAGGTAACTTAGCTACAACTGTAAAATGGTCTATTCTTTCAAAATAATTTCGCACATATCGGCCAATTGGTTCCTTGTAAGAATTATCACACCCCATGTTAATTACAGCCCGTACTCGTTCTGGAAGAGTGATAAAGAAGCCTCAGAGACTGGACCTATGAATAGTTATACTAACCCCACCCTAGCGTGTAGGACTTAGAGTGTCATGTGACTTTCGTTGTTGTTCCCGCTCTTGTTATCGAAGGTTTTTGTACGTCGTAGCATTTCGCTCGTATACATCCCCTTTGTAAATCGATGTGTAGCCGAGTCCAGTGGATTAAAGTTGTGTTACGCTTCAGTGTCTCGTCGTAAATCCTAACACCCCACATATTCGGCGATATTGAACGCAGGATTAAATTACATCAAAACGCAGCAACACCCTCTCCATAAGCAGACTGACTGATCCTTGCCTACATTCTTTCTGTTTTCTAGGTACAACTTACTGAAAAGTTAAACAAAAGATGAAAAGCTAGAGCTGGCATAATTCTGATTGAAGTTCTCTGCACTAAATCACGGGAATGCCTATTACAAATGAGTAATATAAGGTCACAACCCCGAAAACATTTTTCCTGGCGCGGTTTGTTCAATAGCTTATGCATAATAATCACGATCCACCATTCGCACAAAAACTTCCTTTTTTCCTCTTATTGCCTACGATTTAGACACCTGCCTCATGCAAAATGCGTGGCGAGTCTGCATATCTAGACTTCTCTGGATTTTTTTGGTAGGCTCCTTCATATACTCCTTGATTATTGCGCTTGAAGTAGCATATTCGGTTTTATTTAATTACTTGTTAAATTTATGAGAAAATCCAGTTATGGGTTAAAGAATCTGTGACAAAGTGGTAGCATCCGCGCTAAAGTCATCGGATGGTAATGACTATGCGCCGGTTGTAGCATACCATTAAAAGCGTGATTGGTTGAATGTTGGAGAAACGAACTAAAAATGTTGCCTTCGCTTTTTGAGATTTTAATGTGCGAACAAGAACGCGGAGTGTCAATTGCGACTTGATTTTTTACCAACATTCCTTTGTTAAGCCGTACATTTACACGTTTGTATTTAAGTCATTGACGTAGGTGTTCCCCGTCTAATTTCCACATACCTTTAAAATTTAGCTGTTATTTCTCTCGTTCAATTGTTCACGTCTACGGTAGTTTGCGACGACAAGGCTTTTCTTTCACAAGTCAAGTTTTATATTAGCCTTTTGGAATTCATACATCGTTTGTAAGTATCCAACTCTTGGCTTTCGTGTGTTTTGCCATAGTTTCCTTGTCGATTTCTGCTCGTAGTTGACTGCAACGCAGCCCATAGTTCGATTGAATTCTATTTATTTACCAACCGCATCTACTACAGATTAAAATGAAAAAATGAAGCGCGTCTAGGTATGCCGACGACTATTCGACCTCGACAGTATAATACGCTTGCCGAGCTAGCTATTGCTTTTGTTGCTCTGATTATATCCTCGTCGTTAGTTTTGCCGATGTTGCCCCAGAAACAGTCGAAATTTGGCAAAGCTCTACATGTTGTGACCAGTATGATGATAAGGGCAATGTGGTAGTTAGTTTCGGTCTTCTCCGAACATATCGCAAGAAGTTGACTATCAACTCAAATGTTGTCATCATTTATTTTCGATGGACGAATCATGACACCAAGCACAACACCAAGGTAAAAGGTATTGCATGATCCTTGTCTCAATTTTTCGCGAATTTTGTTTTGGGGAGAAGAAAAATAACAGAGCACGGCATACCTGGGACTAAACATGGCTGTGTGTTGCATTTTTGGGACTGAATGCTTGGTCCCAAACCACTGCAGTCCTTTCCGCCGTTCACTGGTATTGGATTGGTGCAACTTCTTCGTTGAGTTTGCTCTCCACCTCCACATGACTTTGAGCATTTGCTATACTGTTCCCAAGGTGAATAACCACCATTGACTGAAAACATTGAATTGATAGCTGAACAAGAAATTTGCTCAAAATAAGGAATCGGTCCACATCTTAAGACGTCTCCGTTGTCAATTGAAATATCAAGCCCGATTAGTTTATGATAAATGAAACAATAAATTTCATGAAATCCAACTTATGTATTACATTTCTGATGAAAGCTTAATTGAAAATAACGATCTTATGGAACAAAATTACGTTTTCAACGGGAAAATGTAATATGGCATAATTAATGCAATGACATTCATGAATTCCTTATAATTGTAGCTTTCTTCTCGAGTCTCGGTTATTGAACGCACATCAGCTTTCGTTCAAACGCAAACGTACCTGGACATGCATTTGTAAGACATTTCTCTGTTTGTTACCCTGGTCCGAGGCTAGCACAATTTTTTCCGCCATGTTCTGGCACAGGTTCAGTACACTTTCTTGTTCGCAAACTTTCACGTCCTCCACAGGAAGTAGAGCAGTCCGACCACTCTGTCCAATCGGTGTAACCTCCATTGACTAAAGAATAAATAAGAATAAATAAAAGACATGTAAAAGGTTAAATGCAACACTAAACACTGCAATGTCTAGTTAATTAGTCATACTCTTTTTTGAACTAGAACTGCTATAACGTGTACGTGTATAGCCATGGGTTGCAATGTGAATGGCCAAGAAAAAATATGAAGAGGCTGGCTGGGACTTATACTTGCGAATAGATGTCTCTCAAATGGAAGCGTTTTTGCCTAGGTTGAGTGACAAGTTTTAAATGTTTCGTTGAGTTTGTTCAATTCAAAAATCGCGCTTTAAAAAGCCAGGACAATGCACGTGCGAGATGTGAAAATAGTATTCTTTGGATCGGTGTGCATTTCAGATACTATGGAATACTTGGACAGTTGTGTGTGTTACACTCTGTAGTTTTCATGCTCAATCCAAGAGAGCTGCAGCTTTTTCTACCGTTTGCCGGCGGTGGATTGGTGCATGTCCTTCCCATGTTTGCGCTCCTACTCCGCAAGATTTGGAGCATGTGTGGTAAGGTTGCCAATCGGAATAGCCACCATCGACTGTAAATTAAAGAACATTGTTACGTCCAGACTATTTTGGACGGTTAAGAAAACGGGGTAACTATTTTACCTTAACTACTAGCAGCCAGAGCCGCCGAACAATTCACATGTAGGGTTTATGATATAATGGGCAATTGGGTTTATACCTGGACAGCTGTTGATATTGCATTTACCAGTCTCGGTGTCAGATCCCAACTGGGAGCAATCTTTGCCGCCAGGGCTGGCTTCGAGAATGTCGTCCTCCTCCACAAGAAGCAGAAGAAAGACTCCATGAACTCCAGCCGGAATAGCCACCGTCATCTGCAATGCACGGAGAATCGATAAGCTGTAGTAAAGATGTTTCTCTATGGCATACAACATGGAGAGTAAAGATACAGCTTTCTGTATTTGACCGGTTAGATAGAAGCAAAAAAGTGCTGTGTTTGTATGGAAGATCGCACTTTCAGCTGGGTCATCTCTCAGTGAAAGTAGAGTTTCCGGCCAAGTATAAACGTAGATCGTTTAATGTAGCACACATTAGTACCTGAGTAATCTTATATTTTTAAGGATAAATACCTTACGTTTCCTTTTAGGGTCCTTTAGACTGCGGGTGTTATCGGCTAAAACGGTTCCGGCAAGGATGTCGAATTTTTTCGACAAATATGAAAAAGGCATTTTGGATTGCAAGAAGCAGCATATCCCTTCACTTTAACAACTTCTGGGGAAATTCAATTTTATTTCACTCACACATTGTGCCAGCATTGTTAAAAGGTAAATTACTCACTGGTTTTGCATCCATAAAACTCTGCTCTCAACGCAATGTAGCTATTCCATTCCTCCGGGACGATTCTGACATACCGAGCTCTGATTGGTGGTTTTAGATCATGAGCGACAACCATGTATCTGTCATTGTTGGCAACGAGGGTCTGCACAAATAAGGTTAGAAAATGGGTTGATGTGGTAGGGAAATCATTGGTTATGTCGTGGTTAAACTACTTTGGTTTGTTCTCTCAATAGACAAAAGAATCACAAAGCCTCTTTTCTTACAATCATTCAGAATCAAACCATGTGGTCATTGCTTCAGAGAGGTGTGTGGCTTTAAGCCGCGTCTTGAATTGTTTCTAATCTAATTCGCTATATTTGCATTATCATGAAGACTGTTGTGAGAGAATTTTTTTTGTTCCATCTTATCGTCGTTTCAGTCTGACCGTTATGACTCATAACGCTTCTTAGTTCAGTTTGAATGGATTGTTTGGAGAAGGCACTCGCTTCTTGGCTCAACCATTTTAATTTCACGTGATTAGGTAACTCTCCTGCCATTCCAGCACGGAAGGGTTTCTTCTTTTGAAGGTATAATAAGTGACTTACCTTGGTGTATCCATTGACTTGATATTGTCGGAAGTAATTTCCGTCGGTGCTATACCAGAGTGTATATCCTTTAACTCACTGAGCAGCATCTTGACGATCCTGGGTTTCAACTCCTGTTATCACCGTCTCGACTCCAAAGTCCACTTGTAGCCATTGAGCGTGGTCTTGTTTGTTTGGAATCCAGGTTCCGTTGCGGCCGCTTTGTGGATGGAAATGTAGCATCTTCGGGTCCATAGTATGAATTTAGCTGTGAAGAGGCACTTATTGCTGAATTGGGCAGATGTCTGTTCTGCATTCCATGCTGAATCTGGCAGGAGGGTATTTCGGGAATGAGAAAGCCTATACAGGATGAAAAGTGTAGGTGCTTACTGAGATTTGCGCATGTTTCAGTTTCATGTACCCTGGGTCATTTGCATAATTGTAGGTGAAACGGTCAACTCTGCATGCCCACGAGCTAATCAGTCAAGCGTTATTGTAAAGTAACTGTTAGATAAGATAAAGGCGAGGTAACATATCCAAGACATTTAGCTATAAACTGCTTCATATCTGTCCGTTTTTTACGGTGTGCCTGAAAGGTGATTGAACATAAATAATGTCGATCTGTCCTGCGCCGAAAGTGAACCAAGTTTCTTCAACTTCCAACTTTTTTTTAAATAGACAGGACCTATAAAACTGTAATTATTGCCTCCTTTTATTTCGGTTATTGTTTATTGTTCATTATTTTTACGTCAGATAATACCGAAGACAATTACATATTGAAAGTTGGCTATGGTTACGATACTTGGATTAGCAAATAACTAAAGCGAGCAAGTGTATGGATTTTACAGCTATCAAACCTTCAGTGCAGTCAAAGAGTTCAAAGCGCAACGCCAGATAGGATTGGTACTCCTTGGGGTGAATCCTTATGTAGCGTGCTACGATGGGTGGATTGAGGATATGTCCAACGACGGTATTTTGATCTTTGTTGCCGGTAAGAATCTGAAAGGACAAAAGTTTGGTTAAGGTAGTTTGCAGTTTTCTTGGAAAACTAGACCCTCCGTGAGGGTACACTGGGTTGCCTGTACACACATGTGGTACGTGCACCGTTCCAGACAATTTTTTTCAAGTTGAGGAGTCATTAAGACCATTTAAGGGGTCAACCAGAAGTCATACCAGCAGAGGCTTTTTGGCTCACAGGTCCTCACACATTCGTACGACGAAACAGATCTGTCCTTGCGTAATATGTAGCTCTAACAGTGCACGATATTGTTTTGGTATTGTCTATCATTGTAGTGCCATGGTAGAAGTCTTGGGTAAATAGCCCGAGAAGACATGTGGTTACTAGCAAAGTACTGAACCCAGAAACATTGAAGAAAATAAATGGGAAGTGAGAAACATTGGCTTCTGATAATTTTCAAGCTCCCTCACAACTTCTTTTCACCACACGTTTAAGCGTGCCGTCTGAGCATCTGACAGCTTTGTAATGCTAAAGTTTACTAAAGTTAATGCTTTCCGGCGGGGTTAGTATCTGGATGGGTGACACAAAACATATACCCCTTCGAAAAACAGAAGCATTGGACCGAAAATACTATTAACGCTAACAAATGCGAACTCAGCAAGGTACAGATTTTGTTAGCTTACTTTATGCAACAACAAATATTGATGCAAAAGTAAATAAATATTGATACACAGTTTTTAGAAAGAGCAGAAGGAAGTTTCCAGGACGGTCGCAAGAGAATAACATATTTACTTCATGAAAACAACATTAATTTTGAACCGTGAATAGAAAAAAAAGAATAGTATAGAAAAAGTTACGATCAGCGACAAACATTTTGGGAGATTTTTGCTACGTCCAATTTTGTTATTGTACTTTTGGCTGCACAAATAAATCGCAAAATCGAAAGTGACATCGCAGGAATTCAGCGGGCGCCGTGATTAAGTTACCGCGGCATGTTTACTCGCCAAACAGCATCTGTGTCAAATGATGGCAAGATACCGGGTTTTCGTAAGTTTCTTTTTCTGTCAAGTGTTCTAAAGTTTGACAATAAATGAGCGAATTCAAAACAAAGATCACAATCCCCCAAACTCTTGAAGAAAATTTTACTCTCCAAGACGAGGTTATTTATCACCAGGTAATTCCATCATTTTGGAAATAGCAGCTACTTTATTATTAATCGGCGTCACAATTTTTTGCTGATTTTGGGGCTCATTTTGTTGAAACTCAAGCACGCTTCCAACAGACCTGTTTATTTTCGTGAACCTTTCCTGCTTACAGGGCAATACTAAAAATATCCTCCCGTATCACATTTCAACCTTAAGCTCGAAAATTCAATACACAACATGATATTATAATTCACAAAGGCAGAAAATATCACAGAATCCTTTTCCAGCGAAACATTTTATTGAAACAAACAACATAAGATACACAATGACTTTCGACGCCATTGCTGGTGAACGAGAATAACAAACTCACGAGGCAGAATGTATATTTATATTTAATTAAGTTAGCACAACAGAAAGACACGAAAATGCTTTACTATTGCCATAAAAACTAACCAGTTAAGCTCGCATATTATAAAGCATGATGAATTAATAAAGGTCACCTTTTCCAGTGAACAATTTTTTGAAGCAAACATATTTGCTATTAGAGGCAAAAACCCCTTCCTATTTCATTACGTGCGTGAAGCGAAAAAACTCAATCGTGAAACTAAAATTTCAGGATCAAACCGTTTCCATGAAGAACCTTTTCCTTGAATAATGAAGCACAAAATAGACGACAAGCTTTCTTTCAAATAATTCTTGGCCGTCACATTTCCAATTATTGTTTTTTACCTGAAGACTGTGCAGAGTTGATTACAGATCCACTTAAGGTGTTCGATTCGTTCTCTGTCTTTGTTGAACCCATAAGTTACCAGAGAATTTTCCATTTGGTTTCAGTGTTCTACATAACAGCACACTTAATAAAAAATTAGAAAATGCAGCTCACTTTGCATGATTTCGGCTCGACGGGCGACAGATTGTTGTCGAAGTCAATTACTCGTCGCTTTTAGATTCCACCGCCTGTCTTGTTCAGTATCCAATTGACTTGCCATTATTGAGCTTCATAAGGGTATATTTTGTTCAAAGATCCACCGCCATTGCCGGTTAAGTTAATCGTTCTACTGTGTCCACCAGAGAAATCTACGCATTTCTCACTACCCTCTCGATCCTAAGAAAATATGCGCAGAAGGCTCTATGTACAAATTCACCACCTAGCAGGGGAGTGACAGGCAAGACTTTTACCGACACGGAAAAAAAAATAAATAAAACGAACAAATCCCACACACTTTCCGACTGGGATTGCCATACTGGCAACCCAGTAAAAAGGGAAACAATTGGTAGCTAAGATATAAAAGCAGTTACTTTATCAAGTGTAATGGTGAAGCTTTGCTTAACAACGCTGCAAGCTCAGTTTATTTCGCGAAAATTAAACAATCACAAGACACCGCTGGTTTTAGCGTGTTTCTGAAGAGAAAAACAAGGTATTTGTTTTGGCAGGTTAGTATACGTAAATTGAAAAAATGGTGAATGTGAAAAATCTATTCACCGCCAGTGTGGTTATAAAATCGGCTAAAAAAAAGGGAAAGAAAAGTTGTCACAGTGACCTTGCAGCCTTTTTTCGTTCCAATTATTAGGGTGCATTCATGAAAACAGTCGGCTTTCATCAACGTGTGGCGGGTTTTATTTGTGGACTCGGTTGTAATACTGTAGATTTTTCGTCGAGTTTTCGGTTTTTGCTTCATGAAAATAACATTCCTCTTCTGTTTGCAGTATATCCGACCAGGATATAAATAAGCTATAAATAAGCTTGGGACTTGGGATATTGTTCTGTTCACACTTGTTTTGAATTTGAATTTTAAGTCTGTTCAATTTACAAAGGCAAATTGCGACTTCAAACGAATGTTCTGGTCTTTTTCTCAGATTACCCATGTTATTTACGGGGGTTTACGGTATTACGCACCGAGTTGTTACTGTAAGGTAGGAATGGGCCTCTTTCAACACTGTAACTTATAGAATACGTTTTGACCCATTGAGCTGCATCTTGACGTCCTTGGGTGGCAATCCGTATTATTTTGGTGATTTTCCCAAGATCGACTTGAATCCACTGTCCGATATCATTAGCTTTAGGAATCCATGCTCCGGCATAACTTCCCATTTTGCTAGTTTGAAGTCTGGCTCGTTCTGGACCATAATATTGATTGTAGAGGGAGGTAGCTGTGATGGCACTGCTGGGAATTTGTCCGGTTGTCATTCCAAGTTCTAATTGGCATTCGAGTTTTGGTGGTTCGAACCCTAGTGCAAGAAAAAAGGATAGCTTGTTAAATTGCTTTGTTTAAGCAGTTTGGACATTCCTCCGCCTTCATTTAAGGTAATTAGTTTCCTTCGTCATTTACAGTCTTCAGGATGCCTGATCCCTTGCATAACCATAGGCAGCCCAAGTTCGCGTCTCTAGAGAGCGCGTAATAATTAATTACTAGTGGGAAGCTGACCTTTGAGTGCAAGCGGTATTGGGTTACAGGCAGCCGCTGAGAATTTGAACGTGTTATAAGAAAATGGGAAATAAAATACCGTCGATTCGGAAGCCTAAAAAACCCTCAATTAATCGTTCATTCAATAAAATGAATAAAACTGACTCACCTCTGGTGTATTCTTGTGCGTTTTGATGCCAATGAGGTAAAGTCATTTCATGTACAACACTTTCCCCATCCCCACAGCGGCTTCTCGAACAGCTCCATTGTTACAAGTGACGCTGTGGGGATGGGGTAAGTGTTGTACATGAAATGACTGTACCTTATCCGGTGGAGTTAATTTGACCTCGGACCCAAGCTCCGTGACCATTTTCATAATCATCAGCTGTTAAAATCATCAGCTATCGTGGAATCGGAAGCAGAAAATGCTCATTTCCAGCCAAGTGCGTGGGGATTTTTGACGACGAAACATCCACAGAGGTTCGCAAATGATAGGGCTTTAGCTTTGCTTAAAAAAATCGCGTCTGGGATGGATTTTCGAGGCGCAAACCGCCTCTGAGCTGACTACGCGAGCTTGCGGTCGAAATCTTAGTGTGCTGCCTTGACGTCGTCTCAGGACGGGAATGACAGTGATTTCACGGAATGCCCGAGAAGGTAAAATAAGCACCAAAACGCACAAGAAAACACCAGAGGTGAGTCAGTTTTATTCATTTTATTGAATGAACGTTAAATTGAGCGGTTATTTTAGGCTTCATAATCGAAGGTATTTTATTTTCCATACAAAGTCTTATAACGCGTTTAAATTCTTACGGGCTGCCTGTAACCCAATACCGCTTGCACTCAAAGGTCATCTTCCCACTGGTAATTAATTATTACGCGCTCTCTAGTGACGCGAACTTGGGCTGCCTATAGCATAACAGAAGAATCGGACGTCTCTGAATTTCTCGCAAGAACTGTAATCTCGTTCCACAGAAACCATCTCACGTAACTTCCGCCATGTCAATGTACTGCGTATGTAAATTTACATGTTGTAAACATTGAAACTAACTCAAATATTTTACATAAAGTTATTCTGGGTCGGTCAGTCTTTGTGTTCGTCTACATTCTTTTTTGCAAAGATTTGTTTGTTAAGGTTGCTCTCAATGTTGTTAGCTTTAGTTTCTTCCTCACTCTGCTTGGGGTCCAATGATCATTCCTTGGTGAGGAATATGTTCATTGTCTTTAATTGTAATTATGTATACGAGATGAATCGAGTTCATTGTCTTAGAATACGCTGTACAAGCAAGATGACGGACAGGCTCATCGTCAACTTTTCAAATCTCGTGAAGTCGCACTCGTTGATACTCGAATTTTAAGTGGTAATCTATGAGCTTGTTCTCCTACCTTTTCTGCAGCCATAGAATTCTGCCCTCATGGAAATGTGTCCTTGCCAGGACTCCGGGTGGATACGAATGAAGCGGGTGATGATCAGATTTTTGAAAGCCTGCATTACAGCTGTATATCAGTCATTATTTCCTGGAAATACCTGAAACGGCGTAGGAATACGAGGGTTCTTCAAAACGACACACAAACTGCCTCAAAACAGAAACGATGAGCAAATCGTTTTGAGCAAGTTTGTTCATTGAGTCTGCAGTAATTTATTGGTCAACCTAAAAGGGGGAATTATTAGTGGGATCAATAGTTTAAACAACTTTTCTTTTATAGAATAATATCTCGCATGATTGTTTTATGAAGTGGATAACACGATTGACATTTGGAGAAAGAGAAAGCCACTTTTTTCTCTTCCCTTTTTCCTTTTAGAGATTTATTTGTGAAATGCTTGTTCTTATGGAAAGTTACTTATCTTTTTTCGTCTATCTTCTTTGTAAACTCCAAAAAATATCGAGTCGTAGCCATACGAAAGGCTAAAGCTTTTGACCCATTGATCTGCATCTGTTCGTCCTTAAATGACTACACGGGAGACTTTTGTGAAATCGCCAAAGTCTACCTGCAAGTACTGGAAAACGTCGTTTCTTTTTGCTGACCAGGACCTGACCCTTCCTGATCGATACAGAAAGTGCAATCTTCAATTAATGGATTTATATGCTGTGGAGTATTCTGTTGAAGCCATGATTGCAGAGTCTGGAATCTCTCCATTTTGCATTCCTAGTGCCTCCACACATACTGGAGGCTTTGGGGCTGGGAAGCCTACATAAATTTAATAAATAAATGAAGGTTTATTTAATAAGTAATTGCATTTCAACAACTAATGACAATGTGACTTTTTACGTCATTTGAAACAGACGCGGAAAATTCAGGAGGAAGTACCTCTATAGCATTCAACACATTGCAACGCGTGAAAGCAAAGTTAGGGGTGGAATCATCCGTGCTTATTGTAAATACTTGGACTTCTGAGTAAGGAACATCTTGAAATTAAAGAGTATGCAATGCATTTCTTCAGAAATTTGGTGAAATTATCGCGGACTTACCTCTAGTGCTACCACAGAACTCGGCACCCAAAGCTGGGTGACCTCATGAGGTTTTTATTCGGATTTGTAAAAAGCGCGAAAATTATGGGTGGATCGATTGAGTTACCAACGGATTCGTTCCTGTCCAGAGAATTGCCAATGAACACCTAATAAAATAATGATAAGAATGAACTTAAAAACAAATCTTAACAGAAAATATTACAAAGTTGGTAGTAATCTGACCTTTATAGTAATAAAAATGTAACATGTGACGAATAAACCTAGGTGTAGATCAATATGGAGGCACTGTTATCTTAAGGTGATTCGATTCCTCAGAAAAAAAAGTTGTTGAACGGTTTTCTTGAAACTTTCCCTGTATGTTCCCTACTAATCCCTTTTTTGAGAACTACAATGAAAAAGATTAGTCACTGTGATTGCTTAAGAGATATAATGGACCAATCGTACCCCATTGATACCTGTACTGATACTAATCACGCGCGTTATTTCAACGGTTCAGGGTACATTTTGCGGTAGCTAAACGAGAGGGTTTTTAAAGTAACACTTGAAAAAATAAAAACCTCATTGGTAAAAAATCTAGAGCATATGGAACACTGTCTTATATAGTTTATGGACAAATCACTCAACTTAAAACGACGTCGACTCAAAACGTTTCTCGAGTCGTTGTTTTCAAATCATGACTTACATTCCTGGGTAAAGTGCTTTGTGTACGTTTTTAGCTATATCTTTTTTTCCTTCCGATTTTTTTTAATTGATTAAAGGGAAATAATTTCTACACAAATGATGTAATACAAAATATAGGTCACTGTGCTCGTTTAAGAGTAAAACACCATCGTACCTGATTATCTCGATTATCGTAGATCGAAACACCAAAATTCGCCATGTTTTCGGAATGTGCGCTTATTCGCAAAGAGTTATGGGTCATTCCTAACTTCTGTCACGTGTTGAGAACTATTTTATCGTGTATGATCGTTTTTTGCCATATTTACAATGTTGCAAATTTGACCAATGTATAAATCTTGACACACCATATGCCCAGTACAGGATGCGCAGTGCAATACTGAGGAACACCTTAATTTTTCGAAATGATAGGGACCTTTGGTTAAAGTATTTGTGGACTTCTTTTCCGCCCGATTTTTATTGTTATGGCTAGTCTTTGTTTCAAGTGACGATATAATTACTTTCAGCTAAATATTAAATAGTTTAGCTGATTTTTTTTTTAGAGTGGTTCATAGAGCTAATATACGGTTACCATCCAATTAGGTAACGGTAACCATCCAATTAGCGTCTGATCTTCCTCGAGTTGCAAGAGCTGTTACCTTGGTTACGTTGCCCAGATCAAACTGTATGAACTGTTTTGCGTCGTTATACGGAGCAGCCCAACCTCCTCCGAAGCTTCCTTCTTTAAGTGTTCGTAAACGGCCTCGGTCTGGTCCCCAATATTGGTTGTACATTGTAAAGGCTGCAATAGCAATGCTTGGAATTTCAATTCCTAAGGGATCTCTGCATTTGATTTCCGGGGGCGTAAAACCTTTCAAGAAAGTTATAATAAACTCAAGCACTGACACGCTCGCATATAACTTTTCCAATTTATGTAGAGTGGATTTTATCAGATTTTTGAGCCGTATCAAATGAAAGACTTAAGGTAATATGAAATTTGTAAGTGGCGACTGAAAATATGTCAATGTTCGTAGACTTATCATGCTATTTGCAAATTTTATGTGTCGCAGACATATGGATACAATAAAGAAGAAAGCACCTCCACTTACCTTGTCTGCAACCATAAAGCTCGGCTCGTATGGCAATATAACCATCCCATGTTTTGGGTTTGGTGCGAAGGTAGCGGATAACGATGGGATATTTCAAATTGTGATAAACCACCGTATACTGATCAAAATTTCCCGAGAATACCTGTTAGAGAATACATAATATTATTGCCACTACACGATTAATAAGTATCCAAGATGACAAGACCAAGTGAGGCATGAAAACCTGAGTCACCGATGGGGTTTCACTTTAGCACTCCAAATCTTAAGTTGGATTGTTGAAAAAGTCCATTACCTTTTACTGGTATTGTGACTGCGTGATGCACATGCAAGTCCGCAGATAATTCTTACTCGCCAGGGGTCAGGGTGTTTAGTACCTCATTGGTTAAGGCATTTTATCATAACCGCAATTTGTGGAGAAAGTTAAGAGTACCATACACACGACTATGTATAGCCATGTTCTCCTTATTGTTGCTGTTTGTTGGTAGTTGCAACTGACGGATCAAAACGGAATTGTAGTTATCTTCCTTATAGTCCTGAAAGAATACTCCGTCATAACTGTAAGCAAGCGAAGAGCTCTTCGTCCACCATACCCATCTTGCTTCCTTGCGTGGCGACCTTCGTAACTTGGGTCCAGTCACCAAAGTTTACTTCAAAGTACTGGAAATCATTGTTCGCAGACACTGCCCAAGATCCATACTTGCCCGATGTTGCTTGAAAGTGTAGCCGACCATTACCAGGTCCCATCGAGATTGCAATGTACGACGTAGAGGCGCGTAAAGCGGAGTCTGGTATCTGGTTGTTTTGCATTCCAAGTGGCGATGAACAGGTGGGTGGCTTTGGTGTTGAGAATCCTAGGACAGATATTACCGCGCACCGGTGGCTCAGTTGATTGAGCACGGGCTCTCACGCGGTAGGTCGTGAGTTCAACTCCGGCCGGACCAACACTCAGGGTCTTTAAATAACTGAGGAGAAAGTGCTGCCTTTGTAATTACATCTGCAAGTGGTTAGACTCTCTAGTCTTCTCGGATAAGGACGATAAGCCGGAGCTCCCGTCTCACAGCCCTTCAATGTTCATCATCCTGTGGGACGTAAAAGAACCCGCACACTTGTCGCAAAGAGTAGGGCATATAGTTCTCGGCGTTGTGGTCTGTCTTCTGTGATGTATCATGGTTGGGAGGGTAAAGACAGATCTCCATTTAAACCAGCTATGCTGAACTGGAATTTCTGTATAAATAATGTATATAAATAAATAAATAAATAAATAAATATAAATAAATAAATAAATTGTTTTTAGTGTGGTTAAATTTACTGAATCGTGTATCTGGCAGATCTCTCTATGGGAAGGTGGCAAATTAAGCCTAGTTTTGTATGGAGTAGTTTTAAGGCCATTGATCGTTATATTTATTGCAAACCTGAAAGTGGTGCGATTCTTATTTGGTTCAAGTATGAAGCAAGTACAATTGAAATCAACTGTGTTGCGGAAACTCATTTATTTAACGATGAAATGATATATGAAATGGATCATATATGAGCGAGGTCACGGGTTCAAAACCCGTTGAAATCCTCAATTTTTAGGCTTCTTTACGCAATTGCAAAAGTTGCGTTCATAACTGCGAGGATCATAGCTTCACTTGAATTCATTTATTTGCAGTACGTAAATAATCCTCTTGAGTCTTAACTGTAATATACAGTTAGCATTGCTACTTTCCTCATATCGAACAATATCTCGCTACTGTCACTTTGTCGATACATAAAGTTTGTTGCTCTGTTTTTGGTACATTTTTCGGGCTTAGTATACTAATTATCTTGTTTATACAAAAAGAAAAAATATGCCTTCACGGCATTCATAAAGCTCCACTCTCATAGCAATGAATCCCTGCCAAGTCCTTGGTTGAACCTTGATGTATCGAGCCACAATTGGCGGATTTATTATATTTCCTACTGGTGAATTTCTGTCTCTGTTGCCTGGAAATATCTATAACAGGAGCAGAAATGACATTTTGTGTTGGGTAAATGAAGAACAAAGCACGAAGTGGTATTTAACTAGAAATCTATGCTACTCTGGATAGCAACTTCCATTTCACTATGGCTATTCCCATTGTTTCTTTTTTACATTTGTTGATTGTGTGGACAAATCATTGAAGCTGAGATTTTATAGCAAGATGCTGCGTCGATTATAACAGTGACACAAAATGGCGTTTTAGAATTTGTGCCAACCTGGCCATCTTCGTAGGAAGCGAAACTTCCTCCGTAGACTCTGTAAGACAGAGAGTAGCTTGTGGTCCACCAATCGGCGTTGTCCCTCCCTTGAATTGCCATTCTTGTGACCTTCGTATTTTTTTCCAAATCAAACGGGATCCATTCCCCTTGGTTTGATGATTTAGGGGATCATCCGCTGATGTAATTTCCTTCAGTAACTACGCGTAGTCTTGCTCTTTCTGGGCCGTAAAATTGATTATACTGAGAGGAGGCTACGATATCTTTATTTGGAATCTGGTGTGTTTCTAATCCAAGAGGCGTGGCTCAGACAACCTTTGGAGTTTCAAATCCTGGATAATAAATTGATAGTCTAAATTCTCCATATTCCGAATTAAAAAAAAGATTGCGAGTGATTTGAATATTCTTTGCCTATTCTTCCTAATGGAGCTTCAGGTGTTGTATTTCAATTGATGCTCTGAGATACATGAATAACACTCGTGTTTTAAATCGTATATCTTGCATGGTTTGGTCCATGCTCTTTGGTATAAAGGAATCCTGGAAGGAAGATCTACTCACAGAAAGTTTCTGGCCTATTTTGCTTACCTTCCCTACAGCCATAGAATTCAGCCCTCAGAGCTATGTAGCCTTGCCAAGTAACTGGGTTGATCCTTATGTACCTTGTTATAATGGGGTTTTTGAGGTGATGACTAACGACAGTGTAACGGTCAGAGTTGCCAACAAAAATCTGGAAAATGAAATAGGCTTGTTGGAATTGTGGGAACACGTTTCGTTCAGAAACAATATCCAAAATACTACAATGCGTTGTGAAGAAAAAGGCATCCACGAATTCAGCAATGTTGGAGGGTTATGTTTAGTATTGCTTCAATAGGTTGCATTTTATAACTAAACCATTAGTACTGTCATAACCGAAACAAAATACAGATTTGATGAAGATACCTCGTTTGATATTAGTATATAGAGAAGTGCCGGACTCCAACCGAGTTGACAGTGCTACTTTCAACGTGAGGGTACCTTTTTAGTATGATTGTCTTTGTAGTCTTCGAAGAATACTCCATCGTAGCTATAAGAAAGACTGTATGTTTTGACCCCCAATTACCATCTTGCCTTCCCTGGGTCGATTATCAAGTAACCTGAAACCACTGAAACTTGTCGGTCTTGGACACAGCCCAGGAAAATGCAGCCTTCCATTTCCAGGGACCATATATGAATTGTAGGAGGTGGATGCAGTTACTGCAGAGTCTGGGATCTGGTCGGTTTGCATTCCGAGGATTGTGTTGGATTTTTTGGTGTCTTTAGCGTCAAAACCTTTTTGAAAACACGCAGTTCATGATATCAGTTTTAAATTTTAAGTAAAAATGAAGCTAATGGTAAATGAATGACTGCAGCTACTGGAAAAATCTTATCTACCTCTTATTAACCAATATGTCAAAAAATACCCAGTAGTGAAAAAGTAAAAAAGATTTCGTCATCGCCTATGACGAACGTTTTTGATCGATTTATCCATGATGCTTTAATGCAAAATTATCACTTAATTTTGCAACGATAGACGGACGTAAACAAGTTATACTAGGATTTAAGTTAGGCTTAACTAGTTGTAAACAGAAGTGCAGTGTGTGAGATTGTTGTGAAGGGGCTGGGGGTAATCTGTTTTGAAGGAGTCGAGGTATGTTAGTTATTCTGCGAAAGTGGTTATAATGTCTTTAAACGTTTTGCGCAAGATTGGTAAGGTTCACTCGACTTTGTCGCGAGGTGTTCAGAACTGCCGAATACTACTTCGTAACCAAGAGAAGTATTTGAATGGTTCTTACCTCTCCATTTTTGTAAAACTCAAATCTTTCTCCCCGGCTGTAGCTCAGTTTATATTTTGTAACCCACCAGTTTGCACCTGATCTTCCTTGTGTTGCTATTCTGGTGATTTCAGTTGTCTTTCCCAGGTCGATCTGTAGCAACTGTCCAACGTCAGCATGCTTAAACGCCCAACCTCCTGAGCTTCCTTCTCTTTGCTCGTTTAATCTGCTTCTTTGTGCTCCAAAGTACTGATTGTAATCGGACGATGATTTCAAGGCTGAGTCAGGAATTTGTTTATTTTCCATTCCAAGGGGATCGACACATACGATGTTGGGTGGACTAAATCCTATAAAACGAGGCCGTTATTAAACAATAAAAATGTCTTTAAATTTTCTGTAGGAAAGATTGTCGTTGAATGAAACAACCTAACCATCAATAAGAAAGCCTGTGACCAGGTTCCGATTGTGCTGAAACCAATGAAGTGTCAACAAATATATCAAACAGTTTTCGCTTTTTAATTGTTGCACTATGCCCCCCAAGTTGTGCGTAATTACTTTTTCGACCCCACATTTGTGTTATAGCATGTTTAATACCGGAAGTTTCTTTATCTCTGTATTAGTGTCAATAGAAGCAGATGGTGGCTATTTCAATCCTTTTCTTTAGCGGTGCTTAATTTTACGAGTGTTTGAAGGGAAAGTATCACGCCATAAAGGGTCGAGCTTGGCTATCTTGCTCTGCCGACTGTGTGTACTAACGGACAAAGATAAGCTTCTTCTTTTGTGTTTTCAATCATTTGTACGTGGAGATGGATGGAGTTGAATCCCAAAACGAGAGCACAACTTGGATAAAATTACCAACCGCGCCTCAATTGAAAGCATGAGCTCTTGAACTCTTCTATTGTGCAATACACAGCAGCTTATCACGATTGTCATCAGGAGTCCTAGAGAATACCTTTCTTGCAGCCGTAAAACTCCGTTCGCATTGAAATATGGCCATTCCAAGTCTCGGGATGAATCCGAATGAAACGTGTTATAATTAGTTCCTTCAGTGTATTCTTTACCACAGTGTACTGGTCAGAGTTGGCTTTGAATATCTAGATAAACAAAATAAGGATATAAGGGTGAGATAAGAAATAATAATAATAAATAGTGATAACGAGTCGTTATTTCATCAAAAGATGAAACTACATATCTTATGTTACAATAATACGGAAGATAGAAACTATGAAAAAATATCTACATATATACAAATATTATAAAAGTATGTCATTACAATAAATGGAGCTTTAAATATCAACCTATTTACAAAGGTGTTCATAAAACGCTCTGTATTAATTTTCGGGCGTGCGCAGCCTTTTTTCCTAAGATTATGTACATAAGTCTTCTCGACAGGAATGACATCTTTCAGTGGGTGGCAATCCGTTGATAATAATTAAAAGACGTTTGTGTTGGCTCTTTCCAATACAGTTATGATTTAACGATTTTTTTTAATGCGCTAATGAACGAGTTGTGGAACTGATGATTAAAATATTGCAGTGTTGATAGTTTTAAAACGAAATCAGTTGTGACATATTGGATTAAGGATCTTTTTGCCCCACCCGTTATCGTCGTGGACAGTCTGGTGGAAGACCCATCGTAACTGTAAGTGACAGTGAAACTTTTTACCCCCTGGGCAGCATCTTGTCTACCTTGTCTGCTAATGGCTCGTACTCTTGTCCAGCTTCCAAAATCTACTTGGAACCATTGGTTTATATTATTGGCTGCCGCTGCCCAACTTCCGTGTTTACCACTACTAGAAAGAAGATGGAGTCTGCCGAGGTATGGACCAAAGCTGTTTAGGTTATGAGAGCTTGAAGCGGTGATAGCTGAATCTGGTATGTCTTGCGATTGCATTCCAAGGGGAATCATGCACTGCGGAGGAGCTGGTGTGGAGAAACCTTCGATTATCCAAGAAAAATGCGGTTAACGTTATGGACATTCTTGCCGTTAATGACAAAAAATAAAACCTATAACAATCTCCTCTCGTGGGTGTGAAATATCGTTCTGGTTCCGAAGGGACAGTAGCAACTGACAGCACTGCTTCGTTTTCAACGACGACAATGAGATTGAACCATCAGTCTGAAGCTGAGAGTACGTTCCACAAGTTCAAGACCAACAGACTATATTTTACTCTTACACCCAGTTGTTTTTATAGAATGTAAATTGTGAGGTCTCACATAGCAATTTAATTGAAGCGAGTCAAAATAGCTCTAATAAATGGCTTCAGGTGGTGTAAATTGAACAGAATTTTTAAGGCTTGAAACTTCCCGTACCATAAGTGCATCCATAAAGTTCCACTCTTAAAACGGGGTATCCGTTGAACGTTTTAACGTTGATTTTAACAAATTAAGCAACGATGGGTGGATCCAGGATATGACCAACAGCTGTCGTGTGATCTGCGTTGCCTTGTAGAATCTAAAGGAGGAACAATGTGAATGGAAAACGAATAAGTTCCAAAAACAGCCTCAAGCTTTAGAGCAGACCAATCTCAAATTTCACTGAAATTAAAAGTAGCACACCTCGCCATTCTTATACGGACTAAACACTGCTCCATCATTACTGAAAGACAATGTGTAGGTCTTTGTCCACCAGCCCGCGTCAGATCTGCCTTGCTGAGCGATCCTTGTAACCTTGGTAACTTGCCCGAAGTCAATCTGAAGGAACTGTTTAGTATCCGCGTATTGGGAGCACCATCCTCCGTAGTAGTAGAAATATTTTATGTCATCATGTATGAGTTTACGGTTTAATGTATATAAATGTCTCGGTAGTCGAAGTCGGAAAGTACAGCAAAGACGTCGAACCGAAAGCATACTGTGGCGCCTCTGGCAGGTGCTATATGGTCTATGTATATGACTATGGAGCACAGCTTACAGCTAGACAGCTGGAATCAGCTGTATATACTGGTTTTTGGCGAGGGAGGAAAACCGGAGAAAAACTCTCTAAGCGGAGAAGACAACCAACTTACTCAACCCACTTATGGTATCAGGTCCGGGAATCGAACCTGGGCCATGTTGGTGGGAGGCGAGTGCTCTCACCACTACGCCAACTCTGCTTTCCTACAAAGATACAAAAAATTCCCTTTCATAATGGCAGGCAAATAAATTATTTTAATGCTAATGAGCATTTCTATCCTTGCTACGACCAGAAAATTTCAAAAGAATATTGTTTCAAAATGATGGTAGTAGATTTAATTAACATAAATAAGGTGGTCGCCATTTATCAACGTGGTCTGTAGCAGGAAGAAAACCAATTCTACTAAAAAATTATGTACGAATTGTAGCTGCATTGATTTAAAGGTAGTAAGAAGGTACCTTCTTGCTGCATGTTAAGTCTTGCTCGTTCTGGTCCTCTGTATTGGTTGTATCTGGACGATGCTACGATAGCAGAGTTTGATATGTTTTCATTTTCCCCTCAGAAAGGTGTCGCGCACTTTATTTTTGGTGTTTCGAATCCTGTTAAGTTGAAAAAGGTATACTTTTATTAGTTATCAAGTTTGGAATGGATAAAGCATTATTTCAATTTCGGGAAACAAATTAAACTTGTCTACGGAGAAGGATTTATATTTGTTGAACACACATGTTGTGCGTTTTACTGCCTAGCTCTGTTAAAAACAAACCTTAATACATGCTTTTTGAGCTGGTTTTATCCATTTATGAGTAGTTATTAATTTCTTCTGATATATAAAGTCGTAGAGTTATTCATTATTTGGACAGGTTTCCTTTGCAACGTATGGCTGGAGGAGAGATTAGTGCTTATTCAGTTGTATATGTACCTTTCCTGCAACCGTAAAGTGTTCAGTACATTTCTAACCACGGTGTATCGGTCAGAGTTGGCTGTAAATATCTGAGGGAATAGTATGTTTAAGCAAGCGTTTAAAAAATATAGTATTACGAATATACAGTTTTTAGTTCTTAAATAGTCAATACATTAAACATCACACGTTCTATTTTCTGGGGGGTCTTCTTTAGTTACTAAACTATGAAGGACTTTTCAAAGTTCTAGTATCAAGAATCTCGGTGGTTTAATGTGAGATTCTTTGAGTGGGAGTACAGATATATGCCGCTATCGTTTACTCATTCAGACGTCAAAGAAGTGTTACGCAGCGGAAAATATTTTAGTACGCTCTACTCGTTGAACTTCGTAATGACCTCTATTTCTATTGTTATTCGGATAAGTCTTGCTTGGGCGAGAAGACTGTACTGCTTTTTAGTTATTAATTAAGCTCTTTTTCTTTCCAAGAAAAAGACATTTTTTGCAAGATTTTTAAATAAGATTTCTTAATGAATAAAGTAATATCAGAAACCAATAAGGGCTGAAGCATGTAACGCGCGTTCACAGCTTCCGAATATTCAGTGCGAACTGATTGGTTAAATGTTTCAGTGCTATGTATATCTTTTATAAGTTTTGGTGTGTATTCTCGCTGTGATGCGCCCGCCAGGGCGATTCAAAATACAAAAAAAAAAAAGTAGAAGTATTTAGCCCTACTACACGCCACAACATCTAATAAGCTATTTACTATCCAACTTTTTTGCACCAATGTTTTAGTAAATGAATTGTAAGCAACCCGCGAGAACGTGTTGCAAATTTGAGCGTGCGCAGCAACACCAGCAACTTAACTAGTCAAAACGATTCTCTATTGTACAATAAGCAAGATTACAAATAATTAACAGTATAATACCATGGAATAATTGTACTCGCTTCGTGCGTTTTTTGTACAACAACTAACACAGTTCGATAATAAAGCACTTTATTTACGTCTTTTGAGAAGGAGCGTCTTTTTGCAGGTGGATTTAATGAAAGTTTGACAATTTTTCGTATGGCCGTAAATATGTTGATGGATGGTCATTAATTTATGGCATAAATGCTATAATTACAGTGTCTTACTTTCTTTTGCGCATTCTCGTTGTCAACCGTGGTGTAGAAGACCCCATCATAGCTGTATGATAAGCTATAGCTTTTCACCCATTGATCAGAGTCTTGTCTTCCCTGGGTGGCTACTGCCGAAAGTTTGGTCCAACTTCCAAAATCGACCTGAAACCACTGGTTGGCATCATTGGATCCCGCAGCCCACCTTCCTTGCTTACCACTGCCAGCGGACAGGAAGTGCAGCCTCCCGACGTATGGTGTGAAACTGTTTGCATTTGCAGAGGTTGAACCTGTGATTGCTGAATCGGGTAGGTTTCCAAATTGCATTCCAAGAGCATCCATACATTGTGGTGTTGCTGGCTTAAGGAAACCTTTGGGATAGTGTGGCTGGAGTTAGTGCTGCAGCAACACCAGTTAAAAGTTAAATAGTTTTTACTGAATTTTAGCTTACTTTCTCGAGCAGGATTACGCAGTTTCAGTAAAAACTTAATGTTAATTAATGTCGTAAATTTGGAGTGGCTATCGCAATTGAAGTGAAAGCAAAGTAACGATGAATATCGCAATTAGGTAAGCAAACCCAGCAGTTGCAAGTGAGTCTTAAAAGTGTAGACTTGAACCGGACTTGAACCACGAACGACTGTGCGATTGCGTGCTCAACTTGCTTCGCCGACCCAGCGAAACCAGCTGTTGACTCTTGCCGACTGCAGATTTACATTTTAAAGAAGCAAAATGAACTTACCACGCGTGCATCCATAAAGCTCTACTCTTAGTGTTGGATAACCATGAAACGTGTTGATGTTGATTTTTAGAAATCGAGCAAAAATTGGTGTTTCCAGGATGTGTCCTGCAGGTGTCTTGTTATCTGTATTTTCTTGAAAAACCTAAAAATAAACGAGATAATTGTTCACAAGTTGATAGACGGGAGTTTTACAAATAATTCAGGAAGTAGCTGTAGACCTCTCGGTGGCACATGTTTAGACTCAAAGCTTGAATACAAGGGTCCAGAAAGCAAGTTGTGCGGAAAAGAATCAAGTCTCTCTGATCTTGATGAAGCTGTTGTAGGATAACCAATTAGAAAATGGGAGCGGGGAAAGCCAATGATCGATACTTCGATGGATCCGTAAGGTGAGTCCTGTAAACTTGGATCTTGAACGGAAAAAGAAATGAAAGGTTGACGAGTCTTTTTTGTAAGGTGTTAACAAGCCCAACTTTAAATGTTGGTTAAAGGCTGATCTCTGTTCAAAAAGAAGGATGTTTGTTGAGATATGTTTTTTGTCACGTACCTTTCCGCTATCGTATGGAGTGAAGTTTGCTCCGTCATTACTGTAAGACAACGTAAAACTCTTTGTCCACCAGCCGGCATCAGCTCTACCTTGAAGACCGCTCCCAGTAACCTTCGATACAGCGCCCAAGTCGACCTGAAGGAACTGTTTGTCATCCTGAAATTGGGAAATCCAGCCCCCTCCATTGCTTTCTAAAATTACATAGAAAGTGTATGGTTTGTGATGTCGTGGTGAATGACGCCCCAAATATTGAAGGTGGTAGGTAAGGTAAGGTAAGGTAAAGTAGACCTTATTTAACGTCGATAACTCGTAACAGTAACTTTTAATCACTGACAAACCTGAGGTCGACGGTGCGCTCATTTTACTGCCCCGTCTCCATCAGTGCTCCGTTTTACGGGTATTTAAAGCTACTAGCTACACGGAAAGGAAAGGAGTCGAAACAAGGATGCGAGATCCGGGAATCGAACTCAGGACCTCTAGATCTTGCACCAAGGCCGCGCACTAACCGACTGTGCCATCCTTGCTCATCCTTGTTGATTAGGAGGTCCCTAACAGTACATTCCAATATAGCAAGAAAACTATAAAAGAGTAACAGTGGTTCAGGTTGTTTTAGGTTACCTGTTGAGTTGTAGTGAATCATCTCAAGTACTGATGCTGTTACCTTCATTTTGCAGATATAGCCTTGCCCGCTCTGGTCACCAATATTGACTGTACCGAGAGAAGATGCCACAAGAGCCGAGTCTGGAATTTTGCCGCTTTCCATTCCCAGAGAAGATTGCAGGAGTTTCAGGAAAATGGGTAAATGAGTGACGAGAGATCATGCAGTTGCATATGAATCAGTGGAGTAGCCACCGCTCAATTCGGTGATGAGATGGCCAGGAAATAGGTGCAGGATGGGGTAGAGATTGAATGAATATAAGTCCCTGTCGATTGTAGTTTAAAGTTAATCGGTTTTACTCACCGGACTTACACATGCCACGCAAGTGGAATAATTCGGATGAATCTGGTGATAATTGGATTCTTTAGAAGATGACTGACGACTGTAAATTGGTCTGTGCCTCCACGGAGTTCTTGAAGTGAAAAGATCCGGGATGAAGTCATATACTTAATAAATTTCATTCACCCATTTTTTCATCCTCTGTCTTTTGCCCACTGTAAAATGGGAGGCCGTTTCAGACTTAAGGGTTAATGTGGAACATACTCGGGCAGGTGAGGCAATTGAAGGGACATTATTTTAGATGATTCCGTATGCATTGCACACATTGCTGAAATGGAGTGATTTTATTGGCTGGGAAACACATTTCCAAATGGTCGGCTCAAGAAGTCGTCATTCACCCTAAAACAACCAGTTCGTTAGCACTCCATTGTTTTTCTTTTTTATCCACCAGGCTAGTAGTAGTGAGCTGTGTTTTAAGAGCCGGACGTTTGATAATTAACCCGTTTCTTGTTAAAGTCGTTGGTTTCATATACGTTGTGTATCTTGTACAAGATCGTCTCCATTTTCTACAGAAATAATCTACGAAAGCCAACATGTTAAAGAAATTTAGATACTGAAAGAACGAACGTTTTTTTCCACCATGTAGTCTGGATCCAAGCAAGACATGTTTATGTCGACCTGTTATATTTAATGGGCTTAATTTAACCAATTATTTCGATTCTTGCAGTTAAAATCGAAGTGATTAAAAGTCGTTATTGAAAAGATATTTACTGTGCTTTAAGTAGCTCTTAACCGATGATTTTAGTTTTCTTAACTGGTTTTTGTATGTTCAGTACCTTCGCTCTCCCACCCTCGATGTATTCCTTAAAAAAAAGACCGTCGTAACTGTAGGTAAGTTAGAACTTTGTGAGCCACTGGGCAGCATTTTGTCGCCCTTGAATAGCTATCCTTGCTACTTTGGTCCAACTTCCAAAGTCCACCTGGAACCATTCCTGGTTGTTCTGTGATGAAGGGATCCAGCGGTAACCCCCATTTCCTGGTTGAGCTTGTAATAGACCATTGCTGGCTTTGTAATTTGCGTTGGCTATCGACGATGCCGTTATTGCTGAATCTGGAACTTTTCTAGAGTCTAATCTCAAACTTGCCATGCAAGCTGGAGGCTCAGGTGTAGGGAATCCTTGAAGGAAAAAATCAAAATCAATACAAATATTGACGGAATTATTTGAATTGAATCACATAGAAAACATCTCAAGATCTGTTTGAGTTCACCTGAATACCATCCATACAACTCAAATCGGAATGAAATATGTCCGTGCCACTCAAGCGGGTGAATGCGAATATAACGGCCTATGATTGGTTTATCCAGAGAGGTGATTACCACATTGACGTAATCTCGGTTGGCTGCATATTTCTGCAAATGTCAAGACAAACGGGAGACTGAACAATATTGTGTTTTAGAAGAAAACAAAATAGACGACGATGCAGAAAAGGTCAGTTTATGGATTATTCCAGATGGTGGCAATACAATTGTTCTGAAATGGAAATCAACTATCCACATAGTTGAATACGGGCCGAAACAAACAGTAAAATCAGGTCGTAAAGGCCCTTAGCGCTATCATGCCGCGCTTCATTGGGAGCAATTCAGACTTGATTTCATGAAGTTCTCAAGTTTTTTCATTTATTCTTTTGCTGTCTGTTAATGATTTGTTGAGCCCGTTATTTACTTGAAATTGCACATTTAAAGCTTCCATGTGACCACAAACCAGCCAATAGTAAATGAGCATTATTGGAAATTCATAGACCTCCGATTCCTTTGTTATGGAAGTGACCAGGCAGCCAGAAGGCTGAAGGGTCAGGAGGATAGGTGCAAAGTTTAATTTTGTAAGTACTTCGGATCATTCCTTTCCCCTGAAAACTGGATTTTCGCCAGGAGACAAAGCCAAATACTAACTTCTTTTTCACGGGTATATATATAGCTATGAATATTTCCCCTTTACTAAAAATACCCGAAAATAGGCCATGTTCAAATAACAATTTCCAGTGGTTCCACAGCTAGTTTAAAGCAGAAAAATGTCTCTTGCATAAAAACCGTATGCTAAATTTTGTACGGCAGAAGAAATCACCGAACGTCATTTATGGTAGCTGCTGTTTTCGGCTTTTTTTGACGGTCTGATCTCATTAAGAGATTTTTAAAGTCCCAGATCTGTCAGAATTCTGGGTGATGGGATGATACTCACTCGAGGGAAGGTGTAGGGTTTATGCAACTGAAAGTGAAAGAATCCTCCGTTGATGCTAAAAGAGACGGTGTACTTGATGATCCACTGTCTATAGTTATACCTGCCTTGAGTTCCAATTTTAGTCACTTTGGCCACTTTACCAAGATCCACCTGAACCCACTGTCCTTTGTCGTTAGTCCGGGCAATATACGTACTATGGTGGTTGAGTCTACCTTTGCTTGCCTCATACCGAGCGCTATACTAAAGGAATAAGTTATGTCATTGATTTCAGTTTAGTGTCTTGAACTAAAGAGGGAGGCAGCGGCGTGAGCAAATGGTAAAGGGTACTAAACTTGATTGATTCAATTTCGCTTATCTTATCCTGATTTCAGGGTTGTTTACTCTACTTGAAAGAAAGGAAGCGCTTGTCTTTTCCATAAGTTTAAGGAAACATCCTCTGCAACAATCACAGGTAGTAACCTCTCTAGCTAAAATTTTTTTTAAAAATTTATAAAAGACGCGTATGTTTCCGAAATAGTTTTATAATGGCTATTTGTTTTTCCTCTAGTTATGGTTGCGATATAGTTATTATGCAAAACCTATTTGAACAAACAATAAGGAAACCCTAACAAGTCAGAATCATTCAAGATGGCCGCGCCCAGGAAAAAAAAATGGCATTCCGGTCAATTTTTCAACGAAACATTTTCTCCGGTTTTAACTTGCAATTAAAGTGGAGAGTTCCTTTGAAGCTGCGGGTGAATTGTAAGGATTGAGCCACGAAAGGTGGAAAATAGACACTCCGGTGTTGCGTATAGGTGAAGGGGCGCATCATTGGGCATAACAGATAAAATCTCTGCCTTTTTAAAGTTAAGGTAAATGTCAACCATACTAATCGTGCTGGCTGCTGTTAGACCGGAGTCTGGAATTTGTCCATTTTCGATCCCCATGGGTGTGTCGCAGTCTAAAATGATTATGAACAAATGGAAAGGATAACTTTCGATGAACACTGTCACAGAATTATCAAAAAACCGTTACATGGAACTATGATGTTTAAAGTCATCTGGAAGAGCGACCGCCTGGACCAGAACTTGGTGAACAAAAATGGTGCCCCTGCAATGTGCACTTGTGTGTGTCACACACTTTGGCGCATTCTCTCCAAGTAACTTTACTTCTCAAATTAAGTTTGAGTTTGCATAGCTGATACGCGCTATCCATACCAAAAGGCTTAGAACAGTTGCAAAAACTTGGAACAACGTAAAGTTATATTTTAAGATGAATTTCTCGTACCCGTTGCCGTCGTCCTTGCTAAATCTCCAGCTGACCAAAGGTGGAGAAATAAACTCTTTGTGTCACTTTATTCGTGATCACTCTTGCACAGTCAAGCGATTCCACTGCCATTGGGCTCTTTTCATTCTGCGTTTTTAAGGCCATACGAAACTTGCAGTTTTGAGTCTTCAAAAAGTTGGAATAAGTGCATTTGGTGGGGAAAGCCTTTTCATTTTGGAAACGAATCCAATTGTCCATGGTGCCGTATGAGTCCATTCGTTGACAGTAGATTTGGATTATGGATGACAAAAATCGGAAAATCTTCTAAGAAGTCCTTCATTTGTAAGAATCACTTCAGAATCACTAGCTGATGTTTGTGTAACCGTTCTTAATTTTATAGTAAATGTATTGGGTTTACTGTTTGTTTCTTCTGAAACGATATATCGATAAATATGTGGACCAATCCTTTCGATTGCCTCTTTCTGATTGGACATCGTTAAACAATAGCTGATCAAAAATAACGGCGTCCAATGAGAAACAGGCACTCTTCACGATAGTTTTATTTTGTTACGCGTGAATCTTGTTACGCATTTCGACCGCTCGATAG
>NC_090886.1:25208012-25210512 GCF_036669925.1 Montipora capricornis
TTTACATAAGCTTTGTAGTTTCTTTTAGGCCTCCTCGCCACCAATGTAATTTAATAATTTTTCTTTCCATCTTCTCTTTGTTGATTGTTCATATTTGTATTTTAGTTTATTTTTTTCTTTGGCAAAATTTAAAAAAAAATCGAAAACGGGAGACTGTCAAGATTCTATAAATAACATGTAAACCAAAAAGGGAGACTGTCAACATCCTGTAACTATGATCTAAATTGAAAATGGGAGACTGTCAAAGGGGGTTGGCCTTTTTCTGATTGGACACCGTTAAACAATAGCTGATCAAAAATGACGGCGTCCAATGAGAAACAGGCAATCTTCAAGATAGTTTTAGGTTGTTACGCGTGAATCTTGTTACGCATTTCGACCGCTCGGAAGATATGGTATTTTGATTTTCTTCGAGGGCTAGCTACGGGCCGTGTGGATAAACTTTTGAGCGAGAAGTACTAGAGGAAGCCTGAATCTTTCGGCCAATCCCTGCGATGTTCAAAAGCAAACCGATGCGATTTTCTGGGGTTAAATTGCGCTGGCGCTAGAGCCGTTAAAAAAAATAATAACCTTCCACCCTTTTCCCTCTATAAAGAAGCACAGTAAAGAGAGAACTAGAAATCTTCAAAACCGCGCAAAATACCACTACTGAGGCAAAAGGACGACAGTACTACGCAGGTAAGGTAATACAACGTTTATTTAACATTGGTCCATGCATATTTATCAATATATCGATACAGAAAAAGCAAACCGTGAATCCAATATATTAATTATAAAATTACAAACGGTTACACAGGTTGTGAGGGTACCCTGTGGTCACACCTTTGATTTGTGAACACGCTATGCTTCTCGACTTTAAATTATGTAGTAATCACCAAATTTCTCTTTAGCTAACACTACAAATACTGTTACCGTCTCATATTTTGTGCGTCCTCTTGACAAAATATGGTAAAAATGGCGTAATATTGGAATAATACATGGTTTTATTTCTGCAAGAGGTAACAATCATGGCAGTCTACATTACGTCTAAGGTTCCGAAGAAATATCAAGTCAACTAGAGTATTTCTCTCATTAAAAATGCCCACTACTTGGTTCGATTTTCTACGTTATTTCTGCCTGTCTTTGTTCTTTGAGACCTTAACTGCGATCTACTATATGTCCTCAGTATGCACCTTGTCAAACAAAAATCGAGTGTATTGTTGTTGTTCTTTGCACCAGCTATTGTCCGAGGCACGAATATGTTGATCTTCTGAATTTATAATTTTGGCTAACCCTAATAATAATTTCCACTAGCCTATAGCTACAGTGCGCGGCAAAGAACTGAAGCAGCAACTCAAGATGGCATTGAACTACACTGACTCAATTTCATGAACAACAAAGGCTTTTTACGGTTTCCTTTACTGCTTGCCTTACTTCTTTCATCTTCCAGCAGTAAAGAACTGGGTTAATTGACGAGTTAAACAAGGAAAGAGTCACCGTAAAATCGTAAACAATGAGGGGTCCACGACTATGATCTATCATCAAACAGACAAAAAAAGGCACATAACAAATAAATAGAGTTAATTGAATCCAAGCTATACTATCCACCGTTTCTTTGTATCGTGTTATGTTGAGTGATATTCTTCCTCCATTTGGTTGTCTTCGGTTAATAACATCTTGGACCTGAGCTTGGTGCTGTCGTAATTTCACGAAAATTATCGAGTACGAGAAGAGGGAAAAAAGTACACAAAGTATCATCGTCACTCCAGCGACAACGTTAGTAATATGATGGGTCAAAAGGATGTCCATTAGGCCAATAGAACGACTGTACAAGTACAAGGAAAGGTTACGTTTATACAAACGGGATTGAAATCTAGCACTTCACATTACACTCTATTCAGTTAACAATAGAAAGACTGGCCAGCCAAACGCAAATTGTAAGAACACGAACTCGCCTTAAAGTCACCACTTGTCTGTATCGCTGCCTCAACACCACGGCGAGAAGCCTGTCAACACTAATGGCGGCAGAAGTCAAGATGGATACGCCACACAAAATTAGCGCCGAGCTTCTCTGTGCCTTGATAACATATATGCAAGAATTCGTGTTCACTTTTGTAGCATCTTTTAGTTCAAGAGCGGCGTACAATGGTTGCGTTATAAGACCAACACCAAGATCTGTGACAGCCAGACACTGGAAGAGCAGTTTTGATGCTACGTGGATAGAGGAAACGTTTTGAAGAGCAACCAGGATTAAACAATTTCCCAGAGTTGCAGTGATAGAGAGAAAAATGTTTAACGCAGCGTTTGAAACAGCCATGTCTAGCATAACTGAAGGAGTTAACTTCCTTTGGCGTGCAAGAAGAATTGATTGTCTTGTAACATTATTCATCTTAATTCAGTATAAAAAGGGAAAAACTGCTAAGTCATGATTACTCCGGCATCTAATTGACCAATTCTGTCTTACATTAGCAATACCCCGCACTTTGTCAGGTCAGCTTCGTGTTTTTTAGTTATAAATTCGTAC
>NC_090886.1:25215512-25218012 GCF_036669925.1 Montipora capricornis
TGAGAGGCATGGGTCATAACTGTCCTGTGTTCGCGAAAGCGGTCCGCCAATCTCCTCCCTGTTTCGCCTATGTAGGTCTTCTTACATAATGTGCAGGTTATGCAATAGATGACATTTGATGAGACGCATGTAAACTGGTCAGTGATTTTAACGGATCGATTCGGTCCTGAGATCTTAACCATGTTAGAAATAAAAGGACAATTGCAAGGTTTGCATCGTGTGCGTGTACATTTGAAAGTTCCCGGTTGGTTGTCAGAGTTAATGCGCTCCTAAGTAGAAAGATACTTATGTTTTTGTCGCGTTTGAATGAAATAAGTGGTGGCAGAGGAAATATATGTTTAGTTTCGGGATCATTGCGAAGAATTTTGAAGTTTTTGAGAATGACATTTTTGACTGCAAGGTTTTGTGGATGGTAGATGAGGGTGAATGGGATTCTGTTGGTTTCTTCGTTCTGTGACGTTTGTAGTGCGGTTTCTCGATCGATTTCTTGGGAACGTTGCTTGTCTGTAGTGACAGCGAGTCAGGGTAGCCACGTATTTTTGAAAAACTGGCACATTTTCTCGCACTTGCCGTTAAAGTCGGACTCCTCGCTACAGAGTGACAATGAACGCCTCTCATTACATTAATTTATTCACAAATTCATGTTACCATATTTCCACCAATGGCATAGCTCCTCCAAACTCGCATGAAAACCAACAACACCCACAATTCCTCTATTCGCTCTGACGAAGGGTTAACGGTCAAAACGCCGGTCAGCTTTCCAAAACGTTCAAGGTGGTAATTCGACCTTTATCAACACGTTTCATAAAGCCAAATTTTCCTTTTTTACTCTCCCACCGACGCAGCACCATAGTTTCTTTAGAAGCTAAAAACTGATTTATTTCCAAAAGGTGCATGGCTTTTACTAATTTCAAATTATTATTCCAAGAACGGAACGAAGATACACTTTTCTGCATAATCCTTTTCCGGGGTAAAATATACCTTGGTATTGGGTGTCACAGTCCTTGAAAGGCAAACAACAAGAAAAAACACCACTTGGTGCGAACGGATTTCAAGTACAGATAGCGAATGCAAGATTCAATCTTGTACTCTTAGTTTGTCGCCAGAACCTTAAATTTGGTTATTACACGTTGTTCTTTTGCAGAGTACGGCAAAGATTCATTTTTCTCTCATTGGCGTTTATCGTTACCATAGAAGCTTAAAATGCCTATACCAGAGGTCATTCAATACACCCGCTCTGCTTGCAGCAAAAGAAAAATACAATTGAGTGAGGACGTTATCCAATTTAGGTAGCTTCCCAACAACATCTTCATCATCTCCTAGCCAGGCAAACGCCTGCATCGCTTTGAAGTTGCAACATTTCTCCGTAACAAAATTTCCTTTTTCACTCTCTTCTTTCCCTCCAAAAAACACTCTCTTTTCTTTCCACAACACACCAAAACACAACACAAGAATCACACAGTTTCAAAAAGGCTAGTGCTCGTAGCTTCGCTTTATTTCAAAAGCCCGTCAGAGAATGTGTCTGTAGAAAAACATCCTGCTTGGGTGAATCAAAGGCTGGTCATTTCTCATACAACATTAGAAAGTGATAGCGATTTATTTAGAAAGTGTTTCTATCATGAAGCGACGTTAAAATTCCTAAAACTGAAATTTTCGATTTCGCCTGGTTATTTGGAGACCCGTGCTAAATATTTTTCCCAAAGCAGCCATCCATGGGCCTTAATGACACGGCAGCCATGTTGAGTCTAGAAGGATTGAAAACTTTTTTTGCCCCAGAGAAACTCGTTCCCATACATGTCAACTCGAGGCTTGGGGTACGAAATCTATTATTAATGACCAATATGGCCGCCGCGCGAATAAGGCCCATTAGGTACTTTGCTGTTAATCTTTCACCATACCTGCTTACGGTCGAATTAACCGGAGCAGAGAAATATGTGGGGTCAAAAGTACACCAACAAAACCAAACAACAAACAAAAATGCCAGGGCAATGAGATCGTCCTCCTAAAACAATAGAGAGCTTAGGCAACGACGACGGCTACGCGAGAACGCCACGTAACAATAGGTTTAATTAGCAAAAACAATAGTTCTGCACGCCCTGCAAGTGCGTTTTAAGCCGAGAGAGACTTAGAATTATTACAGTTACGGGAAATAATATTTTTAGACAACGTTCTCGAAGCCGTCGTCGTCGTCATTGCTAATTTAGGTGCCTAATATTAGTTCATTTCATTCTATAACAGACTGTTCCGATGGGTTTACCAGAATATGTCGTGCTAGTAAACGAAGGAAAAATCTAATATAAACGGCTCTTAGTTTAAGAGAAAGAGTCAATCATTAATTATCCTTGCAAGCTGACTCTCAACAATCCTCAAAAGGCCCACGTTCACCCTACAGGCATTGCGTGCCGTGGAACAATTCTACGGTATAGGAAAAATCCTGCCAAAGCTGAAAGTCATCCAATCAGATCGCTACGCTAAGCAATGGGAATTTCCATAACTAAAA
>NC_090886.1:25223012-25250512 GCF_036669925.1 Montipora capricornis
CCAGTTGGCTATTTACAAGTGCAGCTGGGAAGTTGAACCAGGGACTACCAGGATCAAATTCAACGAGTGGTCAGAACGGGTCTTGAACCCGGGATCTCTGGATCTCAAGGAAAGCGCCCTAACCACTGGGCCGCACTGCCTCGTCAATCTCGTTTACTAAACAGTTCGTAATCCATCTGAGCGTTACCCCTTAAAAGGAAACGAAAAAACCCCGACCATAAAACTTACAGTGCGACGCGCCTTACCGTGGCTACCCAACAAACTTGCACATTTGACAACTACGCGTAAGTACGTCAACTCAAACAACCCATTCAACACTGTTCAACTGCGGTGCGAACTTTGCAAGGAGGGGTGACTGTCAATCAAATTCGCACACCCTGTTTGGCGTATAAGTTTTAAAAACTTTATTAGGTAGCCACGGTAAGGCGCGTCGCACTGTAAATGGGAATAAAGATACCACTTAAAATTTAACTCTAAGAGACATTTCTTTCAAAGAGTTTTACAAAATCGGTTCATAACAAAACAAGAAAACGAAGTATAGCCGTCATATCAAATAAGGGCCTTTTAAAGTTACGTATTTTTCGATCGTTACTTCAGTATTCTTGAAAAAACACTATCCTCGTGCTCTAAACTGGTATTCACTACTTTCCCATTCCCATAATGCAATACGTTTTTGGGGGGTTGTTTGCATACAAACAATGCAAGTCATTTACTCTTGGGACTGTATCATGCTTCAGTGAACTGGATATCCATTGTTCTAATGCAAATAACCTCCCAAAATGAACTGTATTATGCGATTTGTGAAAATTGCGAATCGATAAACATATTATTTTCCTACCAACGCAGAAAGCGCTGAATGATATAGGAAGTGAACAAACCATTTCTGGAGGCGCCTTGCAAAGCGGACAATCCATTGCTTGATCGTTGAGCTTTTACTCTTGATGCTGCTACCTAAATACCAAGGAACACTTTCAAATGAAATTGGCGTCGCAGCAATTAGGTTTTCACCATTGGGAAAACACTTCTTTCTCCCAGCTGGTGCAGCAGCCTCACCCTTAAGATAATAGTGCATGTCAAGTTTGTGTTGGGACCTGAGCTATTAAGTAAGATGACCCAACAAGCTCGTTGTCGGCTAAGGGCCAAACGAAACGTCACGACAAGCTCGTGAACAGTTATTCCAGTATAATAAAAAGGTGTAAAACTATTGCTTAACCTTAACAAGTACTCTTTATTAGGGATGCGAAGAGAAAAAAAGATACCTAGTTCACAAAAAGACAGCAACTAGTTATTATACTCCTGAGAAAGCCACTACCTTTTCACTTTTCTGGCACGTGTTTAAATACTGCCAATACCTTGGTTGGGAGATAAATGAGGCACAAATTACTGACAAACCTAGAGGAAAGATCTTCACGAGAATTAACATTGTGAAGTTGCTGAATGCAACAATTGTCCTAAGCAGGAGCCTTGTTTCGAAACGTACTCCACTTAAAAAGTATTTTCTACCCTGGACTGCCATTAAAAAATCGACAGGAGGAATGATAAACCGGACAAAGTAAAGGCTGCAATTTGCTTCTTGTTACTTAGCCATGATTAATTACTGTCAAGCGATCATTGTACAACTTACCAGCTGAACTGTGCTTGCTGTGATTTCATTGGAAGCCACAACGATTTCCTCAAACTTGCCTTCTCCTTGAACAACCTTATCGGCCGAGTCGCTAGAACGAACAGGACGCTTAACAATTAGTTAAGACTATAATTTTACGAATTCTTTTACATAATGCTGATGGATACAAACCAGTTATGCAGAATTAGCGCCAACACAAATTTTAAGTTTGGCAACGGAGCACAAATTTTATGATTTTACCCGGCAGCGTCGCATAATTTTAGCACGATTCTGAAGTTCATATGTGAACAAATATTTTCGTTTGATCATCAGACATCTAAATCACAAGCCTCTGTAGTGAAGTACCAGTGCTCTCTTCATAATTCGTTCATTCCAGAATGATGTGGCGACAATTGCACGCAAATATTTGCCCAATGAAGTCGCACAACTGGATAAGTTCATTTCTGGCAAATTTACGAGGATAGGTTGAATCCAAGAACTTAACTTTTTCCCACAGTCAATTCGTTCTTAGGGCCGCTTTGTTCTTGACCAGGGTAGTCGTTACTAACCCCAATGTTCGCAGTCGACAGTACGGAGGTTTTCATTCCTACAGACCACACTTTATAGTACTAACACAACCTCTCACAAGCACGCAAGCTGCAAGTGATAAAAAGCGGGTATATTAGGGTGCGTTCGATATACCCTATTCTGGAATAAGAATACGTGGAGTGATGATTTAAAACGGTACATCTAGCGTTTTGAAACAACAAGGATATATCTAAAATAGCATTTCAGCAGGTGTTTGACAATTTGAATGTGAATCTCTGTAAAAACGAAGAATTTCAAATACTCCTATTCCGGAATACGGTCAATCGAACGCACCCTTAATATGACAAGAAAGGGCGAAATTAATACAAACTTTTTATTGCTAGAAATGTCTTCGATTTTTAATACGTGGGAACTTTTAGTCCAAAAAGGTTTGTGTTGTCAAAAAACGAACGCCTGGGTTGAACCGACATACCCAGCTCAAAAGGCCAGCGTATTAAAACATTACTAAACAAAAGACTCGTTAACTCACACAAGCACTTTGGCTCCCCAACCAACTGCTTTAGCAGCTGATATTAGCCCCTCAGACCAGCGGTGATGCCGTTTGTAAAACTCTTTTGCAGTAGCTTGGCCCTAAATAGGAACTAATTAGTCAGTCTTATTAAACCGTGAGGAAGAAAAAAGTTTTATGAAACAACATCGGTAAATCTGTTGCGGATTGCAATTCATTTGCTTCGTTAAAATGTTTTAGATTACACAGATAACTTGTTGGCATGAATACTCTGTGCTGATCACATTTATAAATTCTCACTTTGGCTGGAGTTCGTGAATGTGATACCACACTGTCGCTTGTATTGGCGTGTGGAATATACCTGTTACCAAATTTATAAGTTCATTATATATAACCTAGCATAGTGCAGTGCTATTTTTTGTCAACCAAGTGTTTCTGTCTGGGAAGACCAAGAAAGGAAATTTTCCCTGTTCTGACCTACATTGGCAAATAAGTCCATCAGTAGTCGCCAAGCCTGAATGAAAGTTTTCGCGAGATGCCAAAAATGAAACAAAAAGTCGAATTTAATGAAACAATTATTATACCCACTTTTGTTTGCTACGTGATTCTGATTGGACCCAACATGACGCCACGGGCATCGTTTGCACGTGGCAACTTGAACCAATACAAGCTCATAAAATAGTTGCTACATTACGATGACTAAGGAAAAAAGAGTTTTTAAAGAATGCTGTTGCCATTTTCTTCCACGTCCCTGTGATGGAACACAATTTTTCTTGCCGACTTGATTCTGACTTCAAAATAGATCCAGTAGGATATGGTCTGGCAAAAATAAGCAAGGGTTGAACAAGTTCCAGTGCACAACAAATTTCCTCTTTTGCTTACAAAGTTAAGATGACCTACCTTGCCTTCGTCGACTATCTCTTTTTGCAAAACCTTGGACTTCATTATCAAATTCTTAATAGCCTGGAAAAAGAAGAAAAACACAGGGTTAACCGAAAACGGTTTCTGCATCATTGTAAAATGATGCCATAGTTTCAAAACTAAGAATTTACATTAGTTCATTAAAGCTATATTTGTCTCCTAGCGAGGAAATGCAAGTACACGTATAATCGAAATTGAGATCTGACAGATTTTTAACACAAAAAATTCTCATGTATTGAATTAACCCCCTAGGGCCCGAGGGGACCCCAACTGACGAGTAAAATCGTCTGGCGTCAGACAGGGTAAAATCTATAAGAGGCCACTGGCAGATGAAGGGTTAATGGGTGAGTAAACCTAAATGTTGTTAAAAAAAACTCACCCGGATAACATTTATTTAATATCTTTTCCTTTCGCTGTTAAGAATGATATTTGTCATCGAGTCCTTTCACGGGAACACACGAGCCAACAAACTGATCTGCTCCCAATTGAGTGACTTCGTAGCTCAGTTGGTAGAGCATTGCACTGGCATCGCACAGGTCATTGGTTTCGAATCCCGATGAAGCCACCTGAATTTTTTCAGGTGACTTTAACAGACAATTGCTTAAATTTTCCAGATAAGTGAGAGGATCACTTATCCCTTTCATCCAATACCCTCACTCCAAATAGAGCGGTTTTCAATTGAGTGTCGAAAGTAATTAGCGAATTACTTTGGTTTTGCATTTCTTCACTCAGTGATTGGTTGAAAGTTCTCGCGCCATTTTTTCAACCAATCAGAAGTGAAACCAAAACTAATCGTGGCTCGCGCATGCACATTTTCCCACGCTTTGTGTCGGCTACGTGTAATTGCTTCGAGTTTTGATTGGTTTACTGGATCGTCTCCGTCCTTTTTGATTGGCTAATGTCATTACTTTGGTTTTGGTTTTACGACACTCATCTGAAAACCGCTCTATATACATTTATTTTATTCAATGATCTTTGTGTGAGCTAAAGCACTTAGATAATGTCGATTGAGTTCAAGTAAGTGGTGATCATTGAACAGTAAAATTACCACTACACTGCTTCTTAATTTAAGAATTTTCTCATTCACTTCGCTGCGTAGTCCTTTCGCCCTATGAAATTTCCTTAGCAACCGTTGTAACTCGGTCATTGCAGGGAAAAAAATACTCAAGTTGTACTCAAATACCTCCAGGACTGCTGTCGCAAACAACAAATAAACCTTTCTGTTCATGTGCAAGTGAAGAAATAGAAAATTCCAAAAAAAAAAAAAAAAAAGGATAGGTGCAAATATATATTACCTCCATCAATGCCGTGCAGGAGTCTAGAATTCTGCAATTAAACAATAAAAAATCCCAAATTACAAGAAATATACCCCTTGAGAATCAAGTCTGACCACCATCTGCGCACAAAGAATTTACTTCAAATGTGAAAGAAATGCTCGTAACAGGGTATTGCAAACAAGCTTTTAGCCTTTTTACTTCATTTCAATAAATATTGAAACTTGATACCTTCCATTCACCTCCAGTTGAATGCCAGTGTATTTTTCTCTTGTTTTGTTTAGCATTTCCTAAAAGTAAGCAAACAACTTAACATACGAAAGGCAAGCATCATTACTGAAAGGTTCTTCAACAGCGCCCCAGCTACTACAGATGTGGGATACTTTGCCAATATCTTACCTCAATTCTAGCTGCTGAATCCGCCACAAGCTGAAAAGAACACCGCGCAAGAAACATTAAGTTTTCACGTTATTAACACCGCGTCTGCCATGATCAAACCCTCTACTCCCTACATTTCCAACAACACCAAACTATGCAACGCCCAGGGTTTTCATATTCAGTACTGATTTGTTCTCTCCCCGCTTCAACATCGATTGTCTTATGCTCATTGACTGAATGAAATGACGTCATTATCACTAACAGCAGTCTATGCATGTAATGTCACCAAGGCCGCGGAACAAACCCACAAAAGTGGACGCGACCATAAGCATTGCCACATGTACTGTGTGCGCTTAGCTATTGTCATGTGCATAATAATAACAGAAATGATAACAACAACAACAAACAACAACAATAATAATATAACACCAACAATAAACAGTTTATGTCATTCGCCGTGGACTGCTTTTGGCAAATAACACATGTCTAGACCTTGATTATTTCTGATGTACTATTTCAAAAACAAGTGCGAGTGTTTCATCAGGGTTTCAAAACACGAGAAAACAGATGCGGCCTCATGCTTTTATTGTTTTCGATCGTTTGAAAACGTGATGAAACACGATGTACGAGTTTTTGACATCTTGTCGGCAAGTTTCTTGTTACGAAAGATTGTATTGTTAAGGTTTGCCCTTTCCGAAAGGGTGTCATCAAAGTTATGACAACGCTGTGGGTTGATTATAAATTGGAGATTTGAATGTCGAATTTTTTGCTCTTTTCTCTACAATGGCTTTATCAGGTTTCGGAAATCAGCTGATGAGAGGCCAAGTTGGTGAAAAGTGTCATACCTAAGTCCACTCGTTGCAAAAATAAAGGTTGCTTGTTCATGATGGTGTCTTTGCTTTAAGTATTCTAATAGGTGTTATTAATGTTCAAATTAAGAAATGACTTCACCAGAGTTTGCTTGTTTATCAAAGTAAAG
Organism: Montipora capricornis; assembly: GCF_036669925.1. Classification (NCBI taxonomy): domain Eukaryota; kingdom Metazoa; phylum Cnidaria; class Anthozoa; order Scleractinia; family Acroporidae; genus Montipora; species Montipora capricornis. The sequence goes on from NC_090886.1 coordinate 25,229,225, forward strand.
GATAACGCCTCAATCCAGTGTTTCACTGGGTTTTGGAACTAAAAGCACGTGACGAAATTGGCGTCTCTCGGTTGGATGATCACCGCATTAATTATTAATGAGTTTAAGAAATCATGATCAATGCTCGACCTCATCTTAAAAGATGAAAGAAAAGATGTAAGATATATTAACAAAAAAATTGAAATGTAGACATAGTGTACCTCGGCAGTGGCGTTAATCTCATCATCCACTTCAGCACCAGCATTGTCGATGTTATCCTTCTCCTTAGGAGCCAGAGCCTGTTTTAAAAACCGGTTTTGCCTGTTAGCAACCGATAAAAGGCTGTTTATTGTAGATTTTTTTTTTTAGAGCAAATATCGTGTTAAGTGTAGCGTTCTTTCCTTCTGGCTTTTTCTCCTGCTTTTTTCTTTAAATTCTTCATTGTTAAGATGTATTGAAACATTGTGAATGATAACAAACACGTAAACTGCTCAAATAAATTGAACCCAACAAGAAGGACACAGTTTGTTGAAGGTTTGCAAAATGCATAGACGCTATAGTATTTCCTGTCTTCATCACATGAACCTCTTCTCCACATTTAGAAATTGCAGGATGCTTTTATTGACTCGCCCAATTTACGACACTATAAAGGTGGGCAGACATGAGGGGTCATGTTGCAGCGACGCGTTCTGGGGGCAAAAAGGTGTGCAGTACACACTGAGGCAAAATGCATTAGGGTCGTTTACTGGGGACCATGTAGCAGGGACAAAATCACAACATTTGCACACACATGATAATGTTACGGGTACATGTCTCAGGGATATGTTGCAGCGACATGTCCCCGCGACGTGTCCCATGAAGTTCAACACGTTGAACTTCATTGGACACGTCGCGGGGACAAAATAACCCCCAAATTGGTATTGCACGATTGTAAAAGTATCAGCTCACACGAAGGGAACATGTCGTTGCAACATGTACCCGCAACATTTTCATGTGTGTGCACGTGTTGTGATTTTGTCCCTGCTATATGTCGGCTCAGTGTGTACTACACAAGTTTTTTGTCCTGCAACATGACCCCTTATGTCTGCCCACCTTAAGAAAACTCCCAAAAACATGTAGGCGACTTTCTAAACCTAATTTGAAATATCAGTTCGGAAATTTTACGCATGGCGCGAATGAAAATTAAACTCTAACTTAATTAATTTTCTACGCGTTTTCAAATCTAGGCCCGATTCACACGGTACGGGACGAATCTTCTACCGGTTGAAAATTCGTGCATTTTGGGGTTCCGTTCACACGGAACCACGCTAAACGAATAAAAATTTAGGCGCCTCTCCGTTCATAAATTTGAACGCCAAAATCGGGGACGAATCTTTAGCCGGTACAATTGAAAATTTAACCGGCGCACTGTGACTCCTTTCAAGTTGACCGTCTAAATTTTGGCATCGCAAAGGCGTGGTTGCATGGAAGCGTGACAACTCAGCTACTATCGTTAACCTTTCTCTTTCTTGACGCCATTTTGAATTTTGTAAAGTAGAGCTCTGCGCATGAACCACTGATAAAGGTTAAACTTTAATCTGGTTTGTCAGTTCCGTGGAACAGAGCGAAAATATTGCACGGTTCCGTGGGAACAAAATGTGGGATTAAATTTTTCAACCGGGAGAAAATTCGTCCGGTACCGTGTGAATCGGGCCCTAGTCTTGAGGATATGGAGATGCCTCTGCGAAAATTCACTCGCTTTCTCTTCAGATTTGAAGGGGTGCTTTACACATGAAAAAGGAATGAACGAACGATCTACTTTCAATTCGAGTGTAAATATACTATAGAATCAAAAATACATTATTACTAAGTGCGGCAGTTATGTGTAAAGGTTTAAGCAATCTTCCATCAAGGGTGTGCACCATTGGGTAAAAGGAATTTTCTTACAGCCTGAGCATAGACAGCAACGTCATATACGGGATTTCATTAAAAAGAAAAAAAACACGCCCCCAAAAGGACGAGTAATTATATTTCTGAAAGTCGTAATTTCTGATACCTGTAGGACAGTCACCGACCGAAAAAAGGCATCGAGAGAAGGGGAAGTCAGCGAGAAGGAGAACGAGAAGGGCACAGAAGAAGGAGTGGAGGGAAACCTCTTTCTGTCACACCCTTTTCAAGCTCGCGCCGCTTCAACCTTCCCCTTCCTTTTCAGCCAAACCAAAACTTTCGGTAATTCTCTATGGTGCAGCATCGTTTATTTACTCGAGGAACTGTGAGGCGTTATGGAAGAGACACTACTCCATTTAACACGACCTTAGAAATGCAACAGTGCCTTCTATTTACCGACCTCGGCGACTTTGGTAATATCATTAATACACTTCTTCACGGCATTTACTTTTTCAGCAACGGCAGTTGGATCTACAAGGAAAGGAAATCAAATTGAGCTTCAATTGCCCACTGCAATAATTACAATATATTTCCGATTTCACTGGAAAAATCTCCTAAGGCCGACCACGACGACACAACTTTACTTACAACTGTCAGGTGAGATTTTCTCAAAGCTCGGCCCCACGCAAATTTAAACTCCCGCATCTCACTGTTTTGACCTTTGATACAACAAATGCTTGCTCCCAAGAATATAAAGGAGAATTAATATGATACGATGCGAGGATCAACAAACTGCTGAACATAATATTAGGCTCTCCCTGCATCTCTAAACTCAAAAGCATGGTGTGAGGACCAGGAAGAAAAACTTAAACAACACCAGCAAACTTTAAGAATGAAGCAAAGGATGACTTCTTGTATGCAAACAAACCTCGACCTTCAAACCCAATGCAATTGCTTAGAAGAAAAAAAAAACTCGTTCTACCAGCTGTTTTCAGGCTCAGTCGATTGCTAGGGGAAAGGGAGAGGGGAGGTAGAAATAAGAGTAACAGCATTACACATAACGTTACCATCCCACTGGGTATCAAAAGTGTTGCCCAAAAGGCTGGTCTGATTGGTCTCTCATCCAAAAATGGGTTTCATGCACAGATACGTCGGCAAATGCACAGCTTCAACTGCGAGTTATGTGATATGTTAAAAAAAATTGACTATGAGAATCATATTGTCAGACAGTATCTTAGTCAAAGCATGCTACAAGGTTCCTTCCTTTCCATACGTCGTGGGCAAAATTTGATAGACTTACCAGGGTTGGCTTGTTTATAGAGTTCTAACAGGTCTAGTGATTCTTTGCCAGCTGATTCACTGAGTGACTGAAGATCTACAAGTGCAAAGAAAACTCGAATTTGCTAAATCCCATCCCTCTAAAAAAAATATACAGTAACAATCAGTTTTTCATCCTTGGCAATTGCTTCCCAAACGTAAATAACACTGCAAAGAACTCTTAAGCGACAGGCAAGGGTTAACTGGTAAACACGATGCAAGATAGACGATTACGCAATACCTGCTCCAAAAAAGGACGAATTTTGTTTAGCTTGTTTTAACCCAAATATTAACCCAATTATTCCTTTGAACCTAGACTGTGTATTTTGGACAATTCGAAACTTGCATAATTTTCTATTCTCGGTATATTTTTCTGTTGCCCAAGGGATTTTATCCTCGTCGATCATTGAACAACTTCTCAGGACTAGTCTCTTTGATAACATAATAATCCAGAAGAAAGTGCTTTTCGATCATGATATCAATGTATGTCTGACCTGAAGCCTCTTGTGTGGGTGCCATGTGTGAAGTGGCCTTGGCATTCAGAATACATTCACTGAGATGATGTGAGAATGACCCCAGGGAACAAACGCAGGGAAATGCATCTAAATGTAAGAAAATAAAACGGAAGTCATACAAACTATGCAATGGGACTGAAAGTGACAACTATCCAAATTGCTCGTTAGAAAAAAAAAATTTCCTTTTTGGAAATCTTCTTCTTCTTCTTCTTCTTCCATTCTTTTCGGAGTGGATAGAAGGCGGAGTCTATAATTGCAAAAGGTTTACTTTCACTTACTTCCGTGCGGTAAGTCACGGCTTCTTGGAAATTTGGCAATTCAATTTACCTTACGAAGTTGACCTGGCCTTCTGGAATATCAGATAACCCGGAAAATTCCGCTGCATTCGTTCATTCTGCGATTAGCCTAGAGCAGTATCAGACCAGACGATCCTGTTCTAGTCGCTAGGCAAAACTTTCGAAACAGTGATTTTTGGTCAAATAGAAAGCGTACAGCAAGGTGCAGCTGGTTCGAAACACGGATTCTTAAAAAGCCTTAAGAGGAAAAAATACATTCCTTTCTGCTCGATACTGCAGCACACACTAATCACGACTGTACCCATAAAAGTTGTCTTGAATTTAAAATCCAAGTTAGGGTTTTTTATTGAGACATGGTTAAAAGACATGGTTAAGAGAAAAAGTTGGCGACTCTCATCTCTGCATACCAAGATACTCCTTCATCTACTGCAACCGCACCACGGACCATCACGGTGGTGTCCACCTCTACATTGAGAACTCAATGAAATTCAAGAGCCTGGACAACCTGCTTTATCAGGACATCGAGGCCCTGTGGGCGTGGCTACGACCTAGTCGACTCCCGCGCGGGGTTCCTTGTCTCATTGCGGGCGTTATATACCAGCCATACATTTGACTTGATTTGTGTTAATTGTTACTTTCAATTTACAGTGTCCCCAATTAGTGCTTTAGCGCTAGAACGACTAAATACTTAAAATAAAGTTCCTTTCCTAACGACAGCGACAGAGACGCGGCACTTGTCAGTTATTTTTCTGCGTCCCTCACGTCCATGGAAGGAGAGTACCCCGGTTGCGGTTTCTTGTTATGCGGGGATTTTAATCGCCTAAATTTTCGCCGCCTGACTACTCAATTCCAGCTAAAACAACTGGTAGACAAGCCTACAAGGGGGGACCAAATTTTGGACTTCGTGATTACAAACCTTCCTCAACTCTACGACGCGAACTCAGTGCAAACCCTTCCCCCTTTCGGCCTGTCCGACTACAAAGTACAAAGTCGTTCTTGTGGGCTCCAAAGCGAGGCCACTGGGAAAGGGTTGTAGTAGGAAAACTGTATCAAGGCGGGACACACGGGCAAGTAGAAAGTTGGAGCTCGGGCTACAGAATCCTGCTTGGCCAAGTTGAGTCTATACACAATTCACATTGGTATGGATCACATCATGCCGGTCGAGCACTACATGATTCACGTCAACGATGCGCCATGGATCACTGCAGAGTTCAAAAACCTTATCAAGCTACGCCAGCAAGCATTTAACAATGGAGACAAGGACAGCTACTGTCTCTACCGAAACGCCGTCAACCGAGAGCGCAAATCGCTCCGCAGCAAGTACTTCGCAGCGAAAGTTGACAATCTCAAGTCCACCAAGGCCTCACAGTGGTGCCGGAATGGTTCCCCGTTCCAGTTCGGACAGCCTTCTCTCCAGTTTACACCTGGAAGGCGAACGCATTGAAGATGAAATCGCCAACAAAATTAACTCAGCCTTCCTTGCTCCCATGGAAATCTTCTAGCCATTAGAGGCAGCTGCAGCTCATAAGGATGACCTCTATGTATTTACTCTATCGGAGCCTGCGGTCCTGGCCGCCCTGAAACAACTACATCCACGTAAAGCAGCTGGACCCGACTGTGTCCCCAAATGGCTCCTGTGAGAGTATACCGAGGTTCTAGTGGAACCCGTAACAGCAATTTTCAACTCTAGCTATAAAGAGCAAAGACTGCCCTCGCCCTGGAAGCTAGCTGATGTCGTCCCGCTCCCCAAGCAGAAGCCTGTCGAAGACCTGCGCCCCATCTCCCTGACTCCTGCCATCTCAAAACTCGCGGAAGATTTTGCTGTAGCGACCCATGTCGGCCCTGTTGTACTCAAGATCATTGACCAAGACCAATTCAGCGGTACCCCCAAATCCTCCTCCATGTTCGCCCTGATCTCGATGTTTCACCACTGGTCACAAGCTACAGACGGTACAGGTGCAACTGTAAGGGTCGTGTTATTTGATTATCGCAAGGCCTTTGACCTTATCGATCATAAGATCCTTGTCGCTAAGATTAATGGCCTCGACATGCCGCACAGCATCAAAGCCTGGGTGACTGACTTTTTGACAAACCGACACCAACGCGTCAAGTTGTCCGCAGAATGCTTCCCTGCGTGAGGCCCAGTCCCCGCCGAAGTTCCACAGGGAACCCAGCTTGGCCTTTAACTTTTTTTGCTCATGATCAATGATCTCAAGGTTGGCGCTTTCATGTGGAAGAACGTGGACGACACGACAATCTCCCAAACCATACCTCGCGGCTCCCTGGGTGATGTGCAACATGCTGTTACTGCCGTGAAGGACTAGACTCGGACTCAGCGGATGCAGGTAAATGCCGACAAGTACAAGAAGATGGTTATCGACTTTAAGAAGAACTCTCATAATTTCCCCCCTCTCGTGGTAGACGGAAACGAGCTTCTTGCCACTGACTGCGCGAAGATACTCGGGGTCACGATATCCAGTGACTTGAAATGGAGCAATCACATTGTAGATTGCATTAAGAAAGCAAACAAGCGCTTGTATTTCATTGTTCTCCTGATAAGGGCTCGTGTTCCCTTTCATGACAATGTGAATTTCTATTGTACAACAATCAGACCTGTGCTAGAATTCTGCGCTCCGGTCTTTCATCACGCACTCCCGGCTTATCTTATTGAGGATGTAAAAAGAATTCAGAAAAGAGTGCTTTGCATAATTTCACCTGACATGTCATATCGGGAATGCCTTGACAGCCTAGGCCTGCCAACGCTATATGATAGGCTGAATGAACTATGCAGACAATTGTTTGATTCTATCGCTATCAATCCCGGGCATAAGTTTTACAATCTTCTGCCCCCAAGAAAACAATCCAGCTATAATTTAAGGCGTCAAAAGACTTATAATTTGCCACGTTCTCATACGAAACGTTTTAAACGCTCTTTCGTTTATGCCATGTCCCAGGGTTGCGCATAAATGTTCCTGAAGTTTTAAAGTAGTCGACTTTATTGTAAGATATTTGTATACATTTTAGCATTACTATATGAGGTATTTATATGCATATATTGTAATTAGCTTTATATTTTAACCTATGTTACTTGTAAAATACGCAATTCAGTTTTACGACTGCAAAGTATTTACACAATAAACGATCTATTTATCTACCTATCTCTATCTATCTATCTTGGTTCGTCTACCTTTGTAATCTTGCCGATATGAAGAAAACTTTGAATCAAGCTCATCTACAACTTGTGGTAGATCATCAATTCTGCTCAACAAGTAATCTGAAGACAACAAATACAAGAAATTGTAACTGCCAGATTTCTTTCAAAAGCAAGTAGCATTATTTGAGAACTTGGATGTAAACTGTTCTGTTTACACCTTCCTGACTTACATGATGCACGAGGATTACAGAAAGATTCGCGTCTTACTTTTGATTTAGTCCCTGCATAAATTCAAGACTGAAGGCTGTAGTTTGGATCAAAAGTGTCCTGCAATTTTACTAAAGTAGGAAGAGACTTCTCTGAGTTGTTTCCCGAACTTTAAAAAGGAAAATCCTAAAACTAGGCGTTGATTACAAAAACATAATAATAAAAAATAAAAATACGACTGACTTCAAAGAAGAGTCTTCAAAGGATTTGTGCAATCATCACATGATAGAGATGGAAGACTCTCCATTATGCAACCACTGAGTTAGCGTTCCGTTAGCGAATTTAAACGAGGAATTTCAAGTATCATTCTTCGGCCGGAGAACGAATAAGAACAGTGAAAAGTCTCGTTTTAATATGAAACGCGTCTTATTAAAGACACGGACGCTTATTTTAAACTATTCAAGCGAAAAGTTCGGGTCTTTTATAACACACGTCAGAGTTTTCCCCGTACGAATGGTTCTATTTTCGTAAAGATAACATCACAGCAAACACCAAATTCTGCAATGGCGCCATCAATTTTGATAACATAACCTCGGCAAGTTATCAAACTGGTTTCGGTGACTTGCTGACAACTCTTCAGCAATCACATTTTCAATACACGCAGCATTTCACTTCGAGTGCCAACGGTTCCAACAAAGATTTTGGCTGGATATGCTGCAGTGGCTCATCTTGTTACATACAACACTTTAAATGGACGTGAAACAGCCAATGAAAGATAGTCTTTGGCAAGAGCTTCGACCTGACTCTACAAAAGAGGTTAAATATTCAATCTGAATCTGTTTATCAGTTTGTCTCATCCATACCTGCAGTGCAAGTTGTTGAGCTATGTTTTGGATTCGCAAACTGCTCCAAGGCATCCTGAATCGTTTTCTGGGCTCCTTGTATGGCTATACCTGATATAAAATAAAATAAAATAAATAAATAAAAACATATCTCTGGCAATAAATAGGAAACACTCGACAGTAGCTCGCCAGTTCACCCTTTTCCAAAAACAGGAAGCTTTAAATAAAGCTCCTTAGTAAAAGAGAAAAACGAAAATTGGGATTTATCAAACGAGTTGATAAGCCAAAGGGTAAATCAAGCTCATTAAGAAAGATGTGCGAGTTGAGGTTTTGAGCGTTGGCGGCTACTCCAAGGAAATGGGGTATAGATACACTTCTTAAACATTTTTTGCCACATGTTAATCTACAACTCACCAAGTAAATCTTGTTTATCTCTAACGAGCTCATCAAGTCTCTCTTTTTCCAGCGCGGTTATCTAAGACATTAAAGGATTAAGGCACATCAGCGGAAACATTGCGTCGGTAAGCTTCAAGTCTGATTCAGCACTCTGTCTGCAAACGTTACCAGTTGTATCCATGCATGGGTCAAAATAATCTTAGAGTCATCTTCTGAATACAGGACCTTGTCTCCTGGGATTTCCCTTTCCTTTTCAGCCTTTGTTTCTCGGCTAAAGGTAACGGAAGTAGCTGATACACCGTGAAAGTTGAAGTTGAAAAACGGATAGTTTAAGATACGGAAACAAGAGCCCACCGACACAACAAGACTTACATATCTAAGATAGTTTCTCCTTCCGTTCAAAAGGTCACACCGCACAATTTGTAAAATGGTTTTACAGTGAAAGTTTCTTAAGGGCTACAGGCAAATCATTAGGAAGTAAACGTGATACCAACGTTTTGCATTTTTTACCGCACCAGGTGTTGCTGTTTGGTACTCTTTTGTGGTTGTCAAAGAATCAGTTGAGAATGAGCAGAGAGTGGAGAAGTTAACTAATCGTTAAGTCACTTGTGGAAGATTCAGTTTATATGGGGGCGAGTACTTTCCACAGGGCTTTGGAAAACATATGATCTCTCAGAGGCAATTACACGTACGACAAACGTTTATACCCTTTCTTGGTGTTCCTTTCTCTCTTTTTCGATGGTGTCTTCTGCCTTTCGTTTTGCTGTCTCTTCATCTGTTCTACTTTTCTCGATATCTGTCAAATTACTGTTGAGCGCTGCAATCTATAAGCGGAATAAATTAAAGGGAACACACTCGACATACAATTTAATACGAAATATCTCCCCTCCACCCCCTATGGACATCCCAAAATGGCGAAAGAACAGGTTTTAAATATCAATACGTAAGATTAAAGGCACAGTTTTCATGGCAGGAAAATCACAGACAATCGTGATTTCGCTGTTTTCTGACCCCAAGGATTTCCAAACTACGGAAAAATGCAAATCGCAGACATCCCAAATTGAGTGCAATGGTTGCAAAGCAATCGGGGAAATCAGGGGTGTTTGGATTTTCCCGATACATCCCAATTTTATGCAATAATCGGCGATCACGTACTGCAAAAAACTCAAATTTGTCCTGTCGACGATGTCTGCAAGAGGTTTAGTTAATAAAACATCACAGATTTGCAACTTTGATTTAAAAAAAAAAACCTTACATACTTGTGTACGTGTGTTTTACAATGACTGTCGAAGTAATTACGCGATTGCAATTGCTACGCTTAGTAGCTGGTCTAAAAATCCCGCGCCAGTTTATCAACCAATGAAAAGGAAAACCAAAATTAATCACCATTTGCACGCGCGATGTTTCCCGCCCTTTGAGCAAGTTACACGGAATTGCATGATTCGTTCATTGCGCTGTTTGCACCTGCTGTGATTGGTCGAAGTAATTACTATGGTAATTGTTTTACGACACTCAATTGAAAGCCGCTCCAAGCCATTTGCTTGGCAATGGGTGAAGGACCAACTACGAAAGAAATGAGAGTCTCGGGCAGATTAGTGCTTCTGCAACAGTAATAGTCTAACAATTGATGAGTTGCAACACCTCCTGGTAAATGAAGTCGTTTATCTACATTCCTATGAAAATTAAGCTGATAGTTACATTTATACAAAGTGAGTGGTGCGGAAAAGATGAGGAAGAGTAACTTATACATGCAATAAGACAAGCAATAAAATCTTTCGAGTTTAGCTAAAAGGACTGCGGATTTTCTGCAACTGGCAAAGGCAAAGGAACCAACAAACACACAGTGGCTGACCTTTTCCTCGAAATCTTTTCTCATAACTTCTAATCGTTCTTGTGCAGTTTTTTGTGCTTCTTCTGTTTCTAACTTTTCTTTCTTAAATGTTTCTAACTCTATCATCAACGATGAAACCTTAAAGAAAAGAAAAAAAGAAGAAGACTGTCAGTTTCATCGCAGCAGCGAAGTATAGAGTCAGGCAAGAAATTATCCAACATTGCTGAGCGATTTCGCTTCATGTTTGCGGAACCCACCGGAAGGGAAGCTAGGATAATAATAACAATAAACCTTCAATCGCTGCCGAGAATTACCAACGCATACGCAAGGCCAGTCGAGGAGAGAAATGCAATGAGTTGTGAAACGCTTCACCAACAACGAAGAATGTTGGCTGATGTTGGGTCAAATATCTGATCTACTTTATGTACTATTTTCGAGCAATATTTGCCAAGACCAAGCACAAATGAATGACATCGTGTTAACACGTTACGTTCATTTGCACATGTAAGATTTTGCCCAAAACTCAAAAAAAATGTAAGATGGCAACCTTTTCCTGGTTTTCTCTTCGTTCTTTTTCAATGGTTTCTTCCGCTGTCTTTTTGGCCACCTCTTCATCTGTCTTTCCTTTTTGTACATTAGTGAGATCAACATGAAGTGCTGCAATCTTAAATTTGGACAAGCATAAAATGAGTACCAAAAATTACTTCCACATTTCCCCAGTTTCACGGATGTAGTGTACTTTCTCCCAAATTTGCCGTCAGCTAAGTGTGGTAAAGGTAAAAAGCCGCAAAGGGGCTTCGGGAGGTCATCTGGGATGACCTCAAGTAAAGTACAATTATAGGGAAGGGTTGCGTTTTTGCAAACGTTGGCCGTATAGCACTTATATATCAACAGACTTAACTATTAGAGTGACCATGTGAGCGTTAGCCCTACTAATGGAAATGGGCCCACACAAGGACAGAAAAAAACTCTGATTATGTAACTCAACAAAGTCATGCCGCATCTTACTCTTTCTGACTTTAAATTGCTACAGTCGAACCTCTCTAATACGGACACCGAAGGGACAGAGCAAAGTGTCCGTATTAGAGAGATGTCCGTTGTATAGAGGTCATGAATATTACGTCACTTCAAAGGCTCCATTGATGGTATTAAGTGTTCTTTAAATCAAAACTGGCCCAAACAAGTCTTTGAGGTGCATAATGGACAGCACAAGTCGTTACATTACAAGCTGTACAATTCCAAAAACATATGGCAAACTCTAATACAGTTTCCGAGCAGTAACATAACAGAACAGTAACAAGTGTAGCGAACACTAACATACAGTAGAGTATTTAATAAAAGTTGTTTGTTATTGAGTCATTTTGCGTTAAAGAAGTCTGTGATGTTCTTCTGAACAGCATTCGCTAGTCGTTTTTTGACATACAACGACTGAGCTTTTGAAATAATCTTGCATAACTCATCAGCCAAATTTGATTCAATGACGGGAAGGAAAGAGGGAGAAAAAGGAAAGCAGCAACTGGAGAGTCTTCAAATAATAAGAAATCTTGATGATAAATGGCAATGACATGTCGATATATAATTTTTACTGATTGAAAACAAATGATACTGTTATCGTATGAACAATGAAACAATTGATTACACTTAATGATATGTAACGACAAACAGGAAATCGTATTGAATAAGAACTGTCATCATTGGAGTGTCCGTAATAAAGAGGTTAAGTTTTTATGAATTTTCTCTCTGGAGCCGAGATTTCGTGTCCGTTGTCCGTATTATAGAGGGTCCGTATTATAGAGGTTATTCTTACAAAGAATGTATGGGCATTTTCTCGGGACCAAGTGAACTGTCCGTATTAGAGAGGTGTCCGTATTAGGGAGGTGTCCGTAAGGAGAGGTTCGACTGTATTTTGTTTGCATTGATTTCAATAAACCCTGTCTCGTTCTTACGTTTTCAATGTTGCAGAATATTCCACTTCAGCAAGGCAAAAAATCGCAAGGTTGAAGACAAATTCCAAAAACTCTGAATGACTACATGGTTTTTTTTTTTTCATTGACTCTTCCTAAAAAACTCCTGTCTGATTGGCCGAAACCTGCACTCAACGGAGAGATTAGTCATTGACGGTAAACGAAGTCAACTGATGCACACACACTACAATTTTACTTGTGGCCAGTTGACTTCTAATACTAAGTGTTACGAATCATAAACAGAGTCGATAATGGACTGCAAAATGTTCGTTGAAGATCAATTACCAAGCAATAACAAAACATTGAGGATCAATGCAGGGTATCTATATATCGTCAGTAAAATTCGGAAAAGTCTACCATACCTTTTCGTCGTTGGCTTTTCTTATTGATTCTACTTGTTCTTCAGCTGTTTTCCTAGCTTCTTCTAATTCAGTTTTTTCCCTTCTTAAAAGCTCTAGCTCTTTCGTAAGAGCATCGATCTAGAACAAGGGGAAAAAAAAAACATCACAATCGATCAAGCTGGACTAAGATGACTTAAATAGAAAATCCTCGCGATTACATCAATTTCAGCAATTGACAAGAAAGATGCGTGAAAATATTCAGACTATCAGCGGAAAAAGTCTCGCTTACTGGCTACACCAGAAGAAATAGTTTGTACTTAGAATTAAGAAATTAAAGCCGACAGTTATTAGCATTTATCAGGAGAAAACGCTATATAAAGCGCCGAAGGTTTCCCTATAATAAGATGGACTGTGGTCAGGAAAAAGTTGAGAACAGGAAACAAGCCGCTCTTTTCTCACTTGCATGAATATCACTAACAACTCTTACAGAGTCTACTTGTTTTTCAAACCTTTTTAACAACAGCCGGTTTAGATTGCAGCGGTTGTAGCTTTCCAACAGAGCACTAATCCAACTGTTTTCGGTTGAATAGGCCAGACTTCGCCGCCTTGTTTACAGTAGGGACCATAAGATCTTGTGGGCGACGTTGACGAAAACGCCACAAAACAATAATATGGTTGGTTAAAAGTGGAAAAATAATTGTGCTGAACGTGCAAGAAGCATTTTAGCACATCTTATTGCGGTACTCTGCATAACGGTGTGAAATCACACATTGGCATGTACTAAAACCAGGAAAACCGGAACACTCCGAAACACACTGGAAGTAACCCAAAACCCTCAATTTGGCTAACCTTAGGCCTAGCTAGGCCTTAAGTTGGTTTTTAGGCCTAGGGTTAGCCCAATTGAGGGTTTTGGGTTACTTCCAGGGTGTTTCGGAGTGTTACGGTGTTCCTGGTTTTAGTACATGCGAGGACAACACGAGCATACAAATGCAAATCTTTTGTTAAGTAACCTTACTGCGATAAGATAGGATACTTTGTCCACCAAGTACGACGTGAACGAGATATAGTAATCGCGAATGGCTTACCAAATGTGCAAAGTCTTTTTTTTTTTTTTTTTTTTTTTTTGAGGTGACGTTTTCGCCGATGTCGCCGTAGTAGATCATAAAGTTCAGAGTGATCGTGGTGTGCAGGTGGACTCGAGCCAGTTTTGAAAGCACGCGAAAACGACAGTGGGTTGCTAACCAGTTCAACCAAGTTCGGAGTTGGTTGATAAAGTTAGTCAATCAAATCAACCTAGGTCGAGTACCACCTGACGAACAAACCATTCACACACTCATGAGCATAATTAGTCTCGGAGGAAAGCCACTATGATCCCAATTAAGGACGTTCGCGCTAATTGTTTGTGCGCAACGTTACTCCGCCAGGTAACGCGAATGTCATATGTCACGCATTACTTCGAGCATTAGTGAAGTTAAGGTTTTAAAAGTTTTGCAAAAACCGAGGACGATAAGTTTTGCACAGCGTTGGATCAGAGAAGATCGTGATCAGTCAAAATTAATTAAAAAATATTTATGAAAGTCTAGTAGACCACTGCACGATTGATGTGCACGTTGTTCTATCAGTCGTGCACTAGTCTACTTGACTTTCATAAATATTTTTCAAGCATTAGTTAAAATAACGTGGCGACAAAAACGCCAGGGAAACAATTTCAGGCCGGCAAAAGAATGGCACATTTATTTCCGAATCCTCACGAAACGTTTAAGAGACGTGAGCGCGAGGATGGAAAAGCACTGGGAAAGGTAGCGGATCGAGTAGTGGCTGAAAGTTTGGAAAACTCGAGGACGAACCGTTGCGTAAATTTAATGGGCATGTTTTTTTTTAAATGTTTTTATTACCCTACGGACTTAAGTTCAAAATGAATGCATGTTTTTGAAGTTCGTTCCTTTACTTTCGTGAAAATAGAACAGTATTTTCGTCCTCGTCCGCTTGAATAGTGCGGACCTGCGTGGAAACAACAAGCGATTATATTTCACCAAAGCAACGCTCCAGAACATGAGCATGACGGCAATGGAGAGATATCATACAAACACTAACCATATGAAGATGACGCCTGCTTAAAACTTCGTTGTTATGCTCGGGAAAGGTCTTTTTTTTTCGGTAAAAACCTTTCATCCCCTCAAAGATCGTTCCTCTCTTGGGTTCCAGTTCTCCCCGACAGGTCACGCAAAAACGTGACAAACGAAATTTTCAAGGAGCTTTGCAAAATCACATCCATCTTACTCGTTTAGATCATCGGTGACCCCTACTTTTTTAATCAGTAATCACTTACTTTACTTACTATCTACAAAATATGATGAAATGAAAAAAACTCCCACCATAAGAAGCTATCTTTTTTTAACATTTTCTTTCCTCGTGCCATCGAATACCGGTAGTGGTTGCAACGAATAGAGCTTAAAAAAACACTCGTCGAGGATGAACTCTACTGTTTACGACATCCCTAGCGGCGTGCAATTATCTAAAAATCCCACTCCTAAAAACCTATGCACGGAAACCTACACTACAATAATTTATTTTTATGATTTTCGATGGATGAGCAGATTAGGCTACATCTCGCTATTATGACCGATTTCTCGAAATTGAGGCATTTTTCCACTGCCATTTTCTCCGAAACAAAGTCGGTGACCCCCAATTTTTTTTCCATTTTTGGAGTAAATACTTATGACCCAACTCTAGGCGAGAAATGAAGAAAATCTCACCGCAGGAAGATTTTGGCGCGATCGTCCTTAAGTTTGTTTCTTTCTTGTTTTGTATGTTTTTTTCACGCCTTTTTGCGAATGCTCAAATAGTCTACCTGAACTGCTATGGCGATTCTTACTTCGGATCACAATACATATATCCCTTGTCCACGATCTCAAGTACGCTGCTTCTTAAAGTGACAGAGCCGGCCATAACTAGCATGACTAAGACAGGTCTAGGGCACACAGTCTTCAGTATTCTGAATGTGAAATTGATCGAAATGCAAGATAGTTGGTTATCCGATGCTGCAACTATTCTTGCGTTTTTTTAAAGAATATCCTCAAGGAGAGCCACTGCAAAATAAATTTAGCAGCAACGAGCTGCAAACTTGGGCACTATGAATCGGCTAAGAACTAAAAAGGCCATAAGATGAACATAAAATTGACTGTTCCAGTTTCATAATGGATTACTATTCGGCGCTCTAGTCCCAAGTAGGTGGTGGTATTTCTAGTTTCTGTTGAAACACCTGTTCACATATGAAAAATTACACGTATTCTCAAACGGAAAAAACGTACTTCTTTAATATGCCCTTTTGTCAGTCTCTCAACTTCGTCTTCAGCTTTCTGGAAAAAACAGAGTCAGAGAAATATTTAATTAAAATGCATTGCACACCAGGGCCCGGTTGTTCGAAAGCCGATTAACATAATACAGGATTAGCGCAAACTTTTGTTTCATGTGTTCAACTTTTTGGTGAAAGTTTCTTTTGCTTATTTTTGTTTTTCAAGATTGGCTTCTTCTAATGTAAAATTTGCCGAATATCAGCGTTGAACAGCATTTGGGAGTAGAGAAATGAACTCCTTGGTTAATTTTTAATCTGGAATTAGCGTTAATCGGCTTGTGAACAACCGGGCCCAGTTCACTGGGGCCATTTATTCTTCTTAATGCCCTGAGATTTAACACTGTTTAATGCAGAACTCGCCATTGGGGCCGCTTAGAGGTGAATGGGGTGAAAGTGCTACTATGATCAAAAAATCACTTCCTTTTTTCCATCAGATTTTGAAAGTGTGATTGCTTAAAACTTGACTGGAAAAAAATTGAGCTTTGATTTTTATCCAAAGGTTGTTTACTTTGAGTGTAATTTTCTGACTTAACGGTCCGCCATTACTCCCGTTCCAAACTGATGGACTCATATACAAAACACGATTCTAAAAGTCTGAAAGCCCGAAACTCCCACGCTGCATATTAATTCAGATGCGTACACACGCATTGCGTTCTTAAAGCATTGAGTCTTTGACGTCATTTTCTGCTCGATCCAGCTCTTTCAATATTTTAAAGTTAATAGGAAAGTTCCGGTTAAAATAAACAGGTAAAAAATATTTTTTTGGTCATAGTAGCACTTTAACAACGTCCATGCCAAAACTATGTCCCCTTTAACACTGTTTGGTGATCATCAAGCTTTACAAAAACTAAGTAGTCAACCTGTACCTTTCCATCTTGTTCCGCTACTTCAGCATATTAAAGCACATGCAGAATTGCTGCGGACTGGTAGCAATAAATACGTGCGTTAAACTTCACTGTAGAACGGATATGAAACTTCTACATACAGCTGCAAGCAATCTAACTGGCGGCTTACCCTCTCATCAACTTCCTGTTGCAGCTTCTCATTCGCTTGACTTAATTCCTTAAAAAAAAAACTCTTCAGTAGTCTCCATCACAAGAAATAACTGAGATAAATGATAAGGAAGGGCTATGCTCTTGTTCTCGTAAAGGCCAGTTATACTAAAGAGCGTCACAAGCCAGACGCCTCGTCTCCAAAAACCACAGGATAAAGAGACAGCTAGCAGGGAAAACGTTTAAGGTTTGTCTGAACAAGTAGGCCATTTTAAAAAGATGGTCAGGCTCTCATTGCGTGTATGCCACGCCCTTCCCAGGCTTCTGCTTATACGCGAGGAAGCACGTGTTTGTGCCTCAGTTTCTTTTATGTTTATATCACATACAGATGTCTTGAGAGTTTTCAAATACAGAAATATTGAACACGAAAGCAGAACCTTGTACAGTAGAATCTGTATATAACGGCCTTGTATTAAGCGGCCACCCTCTGTTAAGCAGCCAGTTTTCAAAGTCCCGATTTTTTGCTCATACAAACGCTGTGTTTGTCACCTGTATTAAGCGGCCACCTCTATTAAGCAGCTGCGGCCACCCTGTAGCAGTCCTATGTTTGTCCCTCTTTGTTATTTTTACCTGTATTAAGCGGCCACCTTTGAACAGAAACTAATTCACATGTCATTTGTGCAGTATTTTATTGTGTTTAAAATGCGATCTATCCTCACTATGAAGAAATAACATGTACAAAGCTATTGTAAGCTGTTAACCGGCCACTTAGTATTCTTAACGCTTTCCAGATGTCCGAAATGTTCTGAAGTACAGTACAAAATCACGAACGCAAAAAAAATGTTCGTTAATTCATCAGGTACAAATTCCTCTTTAATTAGTTTGTTTTTCAGCCATGTGATGGAGAATGAATCGCCTTCAAACGTAGACTCGCAAGGGATTTCTAGGCCACAACCTCCGCCTGTGTTAACTCACTTGTCTTTTACTGTAGCTTTTCCATTGTTTGTTGCCTGCTTTAATAAAAATGTTATTTATATTACACCGTCAAGTTACGAGGTGGCAACTCTGTTAAAAGTATGAATCGCTTGAAAGAGCGTTGATTGTCCTATTATTTTCTTGCATGAAGTGTTTTTGTATGATACACATTTAAAATTGACATTAGACCACGCCTAGTCGATATTTTTAGTGATCCTGTATTAAACAGCCAGTTCCTCAAGTTTCGAGGGTGGCCGTTATATACAGGTTCCACTGTATTCAAAGGTTGTGCAAATCAGTGTTAGCGTCATGTCACCATCTGACCCATGCAGCCGGTGCATCAAAGAACGCTTGACCTACCTCTTTTTCTCTTTCGTAGCCACCCAGTTTTTGCTTCACTTCAGCATTCTAAAGGAAGAAAAAACATAGAGTTCTCATCCAATCATATTTGGTATCCCGGGCTGTACTGCCTATCTCAGCGGTCACGAGGAACCGAAGCAGCAAAATTGACGGGCATGAATTCTACTTCTATCGAGAGCACGAAGGTTTCTTGTTTGCAGCGTGCCTAGGCTTCGAGCAATAAAATGCATGGCTAAAAGATAGAACCACACCTAGTTAACTGGCCTATAGTTCAGTGGTAGAGAATTAAGCAGCGGCCATAGGTCATAGTGGGAATTTTCCGCTTAGAAGAAAGGAAAGGAAAGAAAGGAAAGGAACTTTATTTAAGTGTGTAACCTTCGAGTGCTGGTGGACTAATTGGGGACACTGTAAATTGAAATCAACAAATCAACGCAAATCAAATCAAATTTTGGTTTCTGAGATGAGGGAAAACCGGATTACCAGGAGAAAAACCTCTCAGCGCACCTAGAGTAGAGAACCAACAAACTCAACCCACATATGAGGCTGAGTCTGGGAATCGAATCCGGACTACATTGGTGGGAGGCGAGTGCTCTCACCACTGCGCCAGCACTGCACCACTGTACTGCTTGATGGCTCTGATTTGAACCAAGCCTTTCCAAGAGTCTCCTAAAGCTCAGGGCCAAGTTGTTTGTAGCAATGGGTATGCCAGTCACTTCCATGTCAAATGCTTTTTCCCACGATTGATCAAGATTTCGGATTTGAAAGATCAATGCAAATAGCCCTCGGGGAATTTTTAAACTAAAGTATGAATAAGGAGGAAGGACTTCAGGGGTTAGAAATGCAAGCGATTACGTGCATGCCTTTTTTGACAAGTGCCACGAAGTGTCCCCTAGCTCTTCTCCCCTACCTCACTATCACTCGTGGCAAGGAATTCAGATAAGCAACGTCACAAAGAGTCAAACTCTGCTCTCATATGATTAGACTACCAGCTGCATTTACCCTAACCAAGAAGACAAACTTTAAAAGGGGGCGCTTCACGCACTGCTTTTGTTCGAATTCATTCAAGCACGACTGATTAATTATTCAAGATGGTGATCAACAAACAGCAGCACAGAGACGGAAGACCGAAAAGATATTTCTAGCGCGAAAAAAGGGTACTAAGGAATAAAAAAGAAACGACAGATAACATTTTGTAACACATTACGGACACAATGCCATAAAGAGCTTTTAAATTGAACAAATTATCACAGAGCTCTGGGTTGCGTCCAATGTTGATTGATAAAACATTTGCATGTGTCTAAGGCACCACGCCTTTTATAATGCGTCTTCGTGTTTAACTTACTGTTGAAACGAGGTGGCAAATCGGCTTCGACTTAACAGGACACTCCGTGTTGGACATCAAAATTAGGCGCGCATCTAATTAGGCGCATTTCAGAACACAAGTGAAAACTGGCCATTTTGATTTCTGAGTCGTCTATTTTTCGTGAGAGACACGAGTTATAATCAGTAAACTCTGGAATTAAAACTCAAAAATCAAAAGAAAGGAACATTGCTCAGAAAATGCATACATGTAAGATGTCATTTTAGAGACTCGGCTAAATTTCATAAATGTCAGTAGGAAGCAAGACCCTGAACCTCTTCAAATTAGGGAATTTAAGCAAAGACGACGTATACGGCTACGGCTACGGCTATGGCAACGCCAGAAAGCACGAATATTGTAATTGGTTCAGAAAACAAAGGACCAAAACAAACAACTAATAAACGATGGACCCTAACATTACAAACAATAGAACTGCGTCCTAAAGGGATCCAATAAACTTTGTAAAGAGCTGTCTAACCCTCTGGCTCGGATTGGTTGATATTTTTACAAACACGCAAATCAATATTGATTTGATTGGTAATATACCGAGGGGACACGTGATTGCTATGTGGTCATTGGTCCCTTTTGTAATTATCAATTGACGCGTTTGACAGCTGGCGTCTGCATGAAAGTGAAATTCAAGTCCAAGGTAACCAGAGGTTTTTCTCTTCTCGCCGCTTCGCGACTGGTCTTCGCGAGTTCGCGACTCTCTCGCTGCTCAAGAAAAACCTCTGGGACCAGGGTATCAAAACTTACAATTTGGTGAATTCACGTTGTTGTTTTACGGGAGTACGCCAAAAAAATGCATGGAAACTCGTGGTGCCCGTGCAGAACGGATATTTTTCGAGATAGGGTTAGAACCTGACCATGTTGCGTCTGCATGAAAGTGAGATTCAAGTCCAAGGTTACTTGAGGTTTTTCTCTTCTCGCGGCTTCGCGACGACCTCTGGGGCCAGGGTAAGGTTTTGAAGACAACGTGATCATCTAACAATGATCAATTCACTTTCCGTTATCACTAAAAACCGTTCGTACCCTTCCAGTTACAAGAGAGTGCGCCAGTACTGTACAAGGTGCACAGGACGGTAGCGCTAAGTTACATTTTGGAATGATGTTTTGGTTGCCGTAGCCGTCGTCTTTGATTAAACTCCCCATTATCAACCTTCCACTGGTTGTCTACTTTCCAAATTAATGAGAACCCTGCAAACGATATACAATCTGAGAACTATTTCTTCTCTTAACATGGCTTGTGACGCTTTATATATTAGCATTACACTTACAGTTCTTAAAAGCTGGATGTGTTCCTCTCTGAGTTTTCCATACATTCCTTTTAGTTTATTGAATTTCTCATCTGATGAACCTTTCTGGTCTGCAACGAACAAAACATCAACAGTCAACTGTGCCACTATATACCAATGATTCACTTGTTTTGTTGAAACCCTAAATCACCAACAGTCATTTTCCAAACTGAATGCAGCAGGAGAATCAAAAGGTATCAAATTATATCATTCCTAGCTTAAAGACATTTGGTATGATTCAAT
>NC_090886.1:25255512-25295512 GCF_036669925.1 Montipora capricornis
AAGCCCAGGAACATGCACAAGTGCCTTCACATAAGCCATGTTTCCAGCATCAAAAAAGAACTTTTTCAGCCTACAAGAATAAGAACAGATTTATATCCAACATGAAAAAGAAGTCCGATCAATCCTCACTTAAAAGGCATGCAGGACAAACTTGGTCCATATATATATAGTCATGTGAATTTAATAGAAAGGAAATTGAATCACATCAAGAGAATTACGATATTATTTGGCTGCTTAGGTGTGTAACAAGGTTACAAAGCTCAAAGCAAAAATCCCTCTGGAGTAGTCATTTAGAGCCAAAATAAACATTTTCCAAATGTGAAAGTAGCATGAATCTGCTCCGGGCCTTTTACTTTTTTTTCCTCTTTACTTTGCAGAGATTTCTATCTTAGCCTGCTGATCACTTTCCGGAAATGAAGGTCACCAAGTAATAAACACTAAAGACAAAATATGCAGTGTTTTCCGATAGATCTTTTGAATACATTATCGTTACACAATAATTAGTATTATAATTATGGCTAGCTCCGTGAGCGGGCAAGATGAGCCAAATCCCAAGCTTGTTCGGTCAAGATGGCTGGAAATTGGCTTCGTTCTTTTTTTGCGTGTTTACGCAAGAGAGCTCTAAAAATTTCTGTTCTATTTTCTCTGATACAAATTATGTAATTCTTTTCTTCAAATTTTCCCACTCCTGTTGATCAGTTTTTAAATATTGATCTGATTCTATTGTTTTTCTTGTTTGTAGTCGTGAATGCGCTCTTGCGCAATGAAAGACTTATCGCCGTGTGCTGATGAAAAATGAAGGAATTTCAGGAATTTTTGGTGCAAGCTCCCTGGGTAACCTCGCCATTTAAGCGATGGCCTTCGCAGGTGGTAGAATGTTGCCAAGTTGCGGCCGGAGCGAAATTTCTTCGTGTTCTGCTGTGAGTTTAATAGTTTTCTTGAGCCCTTTCAGGCTTTGTTACATACACTATACGAACACATCGTCGCTTTTTAAGCTCTGGCTCAAAATACTTTGTTTCTCAACTTGTAATTACGCTGATCAGATCACAGCCAGTTGACAGCGACAGGAATATTGCTCACGGTTGCTTGCTGGAAAACTCTGGCTTTTAAAGCGGCGATTGATGAGCAGGGTCTAATTCAAAAATCACGTTTATTGAGGGCAGACTCGTTGCTTGTCTCACAGAGTTTTTTTTCTCTGATTGTCAAAGTGAACTGAATTTGAAAAAACTGAGATCTGGAAAATTTAGATTAGACTGTGACAAGTTGATACCGTTGGATGGAACGTTAACATCCGATGCGGAATGATTATAGATCGCACTTTGAGACCGAAAAAAAAACTGAAACTATCACAAAAATTACTTATGTCCTACAGGCCCTACAGGTAAAACTATTCCAGTCCCCTATCAGACAAAAATAGGATTGACCATTGTTGTTTGTGTGACTTACGGTGGACTTGTTTTGATACTGGAAATAGAATTACAAATGTGCTACCAAAAAGTCGAGACAGCAGAAAGCAAATCGAGACTTTTACGAAGATTACGACATTTTTTAATTTATAAGACATGTTTCGATGTTATGAACATCATCGACAGTTACAAAATATTTGGAAAATACCCGTTAGGACTATATAATAACTAGGCGAAACATGCATTATTAATTATGATTAAGTGGCAAAAATAGATAACATATTTGAGTGAGTTGCAAAGTGTTGGAAAGAGTATAAAGCCTAAAACGTAAATGTCAAATTGACGTGATGGACTTGTTGATTTAAATTCATTATATGCATAGCCTCCTTAATTTTAAGCTGAAATTTAGTGGGGGCAGAATCAAGGATTTCAAAACAATCCTCAGAGCAAGATTGACGACAACGTTTTGAGCTTTGTAAATGTTTGAAAATGTGTGAGGACTTGTCTGAAGAGAGATCTTCACGGACGCGTGTGGAAAAATGACGACCGGTTTCGCCGATATAGCAAGCAATACAGCAAGCACAAGCAAATTGGTAAATCACACGTGAACGAAGTTCTCTAGGGACAGAATCCTTCACTGAGAAAAGATTTCTTCAGTTGAACGTGTTAAACACTAATTTGATGTCGAGATCATTACAAGAACGATTAACAAGGCGGCGTATTTTGCTTTGAGCTACAGCAGAAAAACGGCCTAAATAAGGTAACTTATAGAAGTGTTGTTTACTCTGTGAAGTGGTATTAGAGGAAGGAGGTGTTTGAGTGGAGTCATATCGGTCAATGTGGTAAATATCGGTAGATGCAATTCTCGATAAGATAAACAGGGAAACGATTCTTGCGCAAAATTAAAACTAATTTCATAATCTCCTCGTGGAAACTCAGCCAAGTGTTGTTGATTTTGAAAACCCTGTCAATAGCCCATTTCCGACTTGCTGCATGTCTCAGTTTCAAAACGAGTCCTGGTGCACAACCATTCAAATGTAAATGAGTTGCGTATTCTTATGCAAATCAAAGTCATTTCCCTTTCAATAGTTGAGCACCAAGACTCATTTCTCGAAACCGAGACTAACAGCAACTCGGAAATGGCCCATTAATGTCCTAATAAGACCGATTTTGTATGACAGAGGTGCGAAACTAAGGTAGTTGGTGAGCAGACCCGTGAAGGTCTTTTTACTGAAGGTGCTAGTGACAACGGAACCATGGTGGGTATTGCCAATTAAAACATTCAAAAAGGGCAGAACATGATCAATTTCTTTCTCCATCGTGAAGCGTATGTTGGAATGCTGACTATTGATGTTGTCGAAAAATGCGATGGCGTCCTGTTCTGAGAGAAATAAACAAAACGCGTCACCGACATAACGACGATAAAATAGAACTTCAGGACCTTGATATTGCTCTAATCAGATCTTTTCATGGTGACCCATAAATAAATTGGCGAGGACAGGAGCTAGGGGTGAGCCCATGGCAACCCCATCAATCTGGTCATAAATTAAAGAAACCTTTGAAGAAAAAGTGGGTTTCAGCAGTAGAAAATGAAAAAAGACGTTTGGGATAAGAGGGGATAAGCTTGAGGTCAGGGTTTCCTTCGGCGATGTACTTAACCGCTGAGTCAATACATTCCTCAATAGGGATGTTAGTAAATAAGCTCTCCACATCAAAGGAAATGAGAAATTTGCCAAACATGGGTAAGTTGTTGATTTACTGAACAAACGTGAAAGTGGCAGAGGCATTATAATCATTGGGAACATGTGGTACAAGGAGAACGCATAAAAACTTTGCTAAATTGTAGTTATATGTGTCAATAGATGAGACTATGGGGCGGAAAGGGGATGTGGATGTGGGATCGCGTAATTTATGCATTTGGGGCAAGCCGCAAATTCTAGCCGGTTGGGACCCGTTGGGATAAACGCTGCCGTATAATTTATCTCATTCTCCAATTTGCCTTGTTTTTTTGGGCCTTACACTTGGGAGGAATCGTTGATTATACTAACTAAACCATTGTCATATTCGGTTCTATCAAGAATTACAATACCGTCCCTTTGTCGGGTTTCAAGATGACTATGTCCCTATTCCTTCTGAGACTCCTCAAATTGCTGTGTTTTTTTAGATCTGTAGTGGTTGGACTATACGAGGATATGTAACAGTGAGCAAGGTGAGAAAGATCTACCACTATTTTGCTGTTGTTTGAGGTGTCAATAAGATGTTTTTTCATGGTGTGGCTAATCAGTTCTAAGCAAGCAAAAATATCAGTGTTGCTGATGGTCGGAGCATAAATCGAGTATGTTAGACCAAACTTAATTGAGTGCTTCCAATTGATCTAGGGTGAGGGTGTGACCAGACACATTCGTGATGGTTTCTTTGGAGGTGAAAGGAGGAACCGCTTTCTTTGTCAGAAAACATAAAGTTTCGAATTATGATTACATTGGAGAGCAGAACTCCTAAACCAGCTGTACTCTTCTCGAATTTAGTCATTATTGTGCCATTATCCTATTAAACCTAACATCAATTGTCTGTCTATCGAGAGTAACTAGACATCACGTCTTCTGTACACGTTCGACGCACTTAATTAATAGAACTGTAAAATAGTTGTTCTTAAAAAATCGTAAAAATTCGCGGGAATCCGAAATATATTTCGATCTACGATCCTCGTCAATCGTCCGCCATTTTAAAAATAAAAATACTTATATCGCTCATGTAAGAGACATTGGAATGGTCCGCGCTTTCTCAGACTTCTTGTACGTCATCACGAGACTTCTCATCTTGGTAGAAAACGCGTCCATGCGTGACTACAGCACGCGGAATCTGGAAATAGTTCCATTCGTTTTTAGAGTTCATCAATGAGTCTTCATCTACATTGTTAATCTTGACACTCTCAGATATTGTCTAAGCATTGCGTCGTTAGAGTAGACACCGGTTACATTCATTTGAAACTGCTGTATCTCACTACTGTTTCTCTCTACTGTAAAACTATTTTACAGTTCTGTTAATTAAGTGCGTCGAACGTGTACAGAAGACGTGATGTCTAGTTACTCTCGATATTCAAACACGTTCTTGGCTTCAATATATGAGATTTCACAGAAACTGTCTGTCTGGGGTTACCATTCATGTCTTAACAAGTATTTACAGCTGGGCATTTTCATGCAAACAAAACTCATTTTCATTTAAAGACTAGCTTTGAAACAGTTCCCAAAATGGCAAACATGGGCTCTCCTTGATGTATCAGTTCCTGTAACATATAGTTAACGCCATACTTACTCTGCAAAATGGGAATAAAATCTTTCTCTGTGTCCAGCCAATGTGTCCGCTGGTAAACCTTAAGGCAAAGGAATATAACAAAGCATTAAATGAAGTCCGAATATTAGCTTGGACAATGAAAATAATGTCAATCAAATCTCACTTTACCCTGCGAGCAGTCGGTTTCTCCTACGCTTCCCGAGAGAGAAACCACTGCGAGCAACCGTTAGTCTCTATGAGTGTGCCGCTGTACAGCGCCAAGGACGAATAAATTAACTTTAAACTGGTAAAACGAGTTAATAAACTTGTTTTGGCGCTAGCGCGTGCGTTCAGCTACGTAACTGCTGCGTTTGGACGAGCCTGCTATGTAGTGATATCCCGCGAAATAAGTCGAATTGACGTCAAATACACCACGTGGGGTGTGACGTATTTCGCACATGCTCGATGGTAAATCAAACGGTTGCTCTTTCATGATTCCATGCCTTTACTATAGTAAAGATGCTTTCCATTAGTGCACTTGAAGCTCAAGTTATTTTAATTTTCTTGCAGTGTTTCAGTTTGTCACCCAAAACCGAAGAATGATCAAGCATAGGTTAGTTGAACTTACTTGCATGAAGTTTAAACATGATATCCACAACAATGTCGTACAGGCCACCACATTCCTTAAAAACAAACAAGCAGTCAACTCTAAGTGCTTAAGCTATTAGCTTACTTGTCCCCCTTGACAAGAGACTCAAGGCTCTTGTACAAATTACTTCACATATGTTGAAAAACAAAATTGTTTCCCCTTCATATGATATGGATTAAGTAAACTCTACTAGGCACAGTGACGGAGTGGTTAGAGCGCCGGACTGCCGATTCCAAGGGTCGCTGGTTCGAGGAATCGCTCTGCCATCATGTTGTTTCCTTAGACAAGAGACTTGACTCCACACTGTCTCTCTTCAGCCACCGGTATACCATAAATGGGTACCGGCGATATACTGCTGGGAGGAAACTCTGCGATAGACTAGCATCCTATTCAGGGGGAAGAAATACTTCTCCCAGTTGCCTCATGCTATGATGAAACCAGGATAAACCCTAGTTGGGTCGCGTGTGACTTTACCTTTTATATGTACCTTTACGTAATTCAGATAGATAGATAGATAGATAGTTTTATTAAAATTACCCTTGCAGCCCGAGGGCTGAATTACGATAATTTTTACAAATGTACAACGTTAATTAATTGTAACTATAAATTATAAAATGATAAATTAAGAAAGTTATTTGATAAGAATTTAACAATACTAAAGCTATTATTATGTAAACACTAAATTACAATTAAGATACAGCTAAAATTTTTCAAAAACATATCATTTAATATATATGAGTTGCAAAAGGGCATGTTATCGGCAATGGCTTACAATAAAACTGTCTCTGAAACGATTGGTTTTAAAACGCGGGGCTTGGAACTTGCGATTTTTCCGTGTACGCAAAGTGCCAGAGTAAGGTGGCGGAAGGAGTGAATGAAGCTTGTGATTATTGTTATTACATATGTCTTGAAACATTGAGTTACCAATCGCCTCTCTCCTGGCATACAAGGTAGGTATGCTAAAAACTTCTAAAGCTTGTCGATAAGATAACTCGTTATTGCTTATTATGCGTAGTGCTCGCTTCTGCAGGCGCTCTAACTGATCGGAGAGATATTGCGGTAGAGCGGTATGAAAGACTGAACATGCATACTCTGCGACTGGCCGTATGCAAGTGGTGTAGAAGCTCAAAAGGTCATTAGTTGGCATTTTCGCACGCTTTAATTGCCTAAGAAAGTAGAGACGCGTTGCGACTTTCTTACATATCATTTCTACGTGCACATTCCACTTCAAATCATTCGATATCATAACACCTAGTAATTTAGCAGATGAAACAATCTCAATGTTCGTATTATTGATAGTAATAGGCTCTAAAATACTCTCTGACTTTGTGAATGATATTCTAAGTTCCTTGCACTTCGATTCATTCAACTGGAAACCATCAGCTCGTGACTTTGTAACAAATTCGTCAACGCGCGACTGCATCGAGCTGGTTCCGTTCTTTTCCACACACTCAGCGAGGGTAGTATCATCTACATACTTCCAGATGTTCGTATTTGCCACACTCAGGTCATTGATCATAATCAGAAATAACCAGGGACCGAGTTTAGTCCCCTGAGGAACACCTGCTGGTACAGAACGCCATTCAGATACACAATCACAACTCAGTTTCACCCTTTGCCTTCTATTCGTTAGGAAATCCAAGATCCAGCACATGATCGACTCCGGAATATCATACGAGGAGAGCTTTGGGGCTAGGACTTGGTGATCAATTAAGTCAAAGGCTTTGCGAAAGTCAAATAGTACCGCTCTCGTAGTAGCCCCATTTCCGTCAGTCGATTCCAACCAAGAGCAGCAATTGAACACCCATCCCACTGCTAAAATACCACAGTACATGAAAGTCAAAAAGGGAGTATACCACGAAAAATCTTAAGTGTAACATGAACTGCCCATTAATTTCATCTCACTCAGTCGTGTGCTATAAAATTAAGTTTTGGCTACTTTAGTAATACAAATTACATGTATGTTACCTGAATGATAACAGGGAACGGGCAAATCCTACACTGCACTGCTTGCAGCTGAGAGCTTCCACGGAATGGGTCAAGTGTGCTGAATACTTCAAAAGAAGAAAATTGTATTAAACTTAATTCAGATGATCGAAGTGAAAAGAGTTAGACTTACGAAATAAAAGATAAAAAATAATTAATCACTATTTTTGTCAACAAAACGCAAGGGCACATAATTGCGCATTTTTACTGTTTGCTAAATAAAACATGAAATAAATGCACATATTTGCAGTGCGGGGTATAGACGTAAGGGAGAAGTTACCCTCGCACTTATCTAGACAAGTTGAGCAACTGTCCCTTTTAGACACCTGAAAAAGTTTATATGGCATCAATGGGATTCAAACCCATTGACCTCTGCCAACTCAGCAGCCACTCTGTTGCATTTGGGAGCAACTCAATTCATTGGGCTCGTGTGTTTCCATGAAAGAACTCCATGAAACAACATGGATATTATTTTGAAGTGCTGGTTTATTAGGAATAAGGGGAAAGTGATCGTCAATGCACTGGCATTGCATAGGTCATGGATTCAAATTCCATTGAAGCCAACAAATTGTCCAAATAGTGCGAGGATCACTTCTCCCTTTCGTCTATTACATGTACCTGCACTGCAAACATGTGCAGTACATTTATTTCACAGGAGCTGTATTCTGCAAACAAGAAAAATGCACAATTATGTGATACGTCAGAGAACCTCCATCTAGAGTCAGGTCATCTAAATGCCTCAACAAAAGAGCTTTGACGAGAACGAATCAACTCCAGAAGTTCAAGGAAGATACGGACTGACCAAATGGCCACAAACCAAAACACGCTGAAGAAGTCAGAAGAACGAGTGAAGCAGTTTAAGGCAAAAACAAAAAAAACCGCCCCCAAGAGCACCGAAAAAAAGAACCCAGCTATCTCACTGATACATGGCACAGCGTTACAGGCATTCAAAAACAAATGATCCCAGGCCTGGGTCAGACCTTTAAAAGCAGAAGATCACTTGCTTCTACTACCAATAAACGTATTGGTAGAGTCTAGAATTCAAAAAGCGGTAAGGTCACATTCACGCTACTGCTGAAAAAATCAACACCAAGAAACTAAAAGCATTATTATCGAGACAAACTATTTTCTTGGAAGAAAAAAATATAACACAGCAGTATAGAGATCCAAATGTAAAGCCAGATATTGCTAAATGATTCCTAGAGGAACCGCCTAAAAGAGGTGCCCATTCAAATATGAACTCAAGAGAGCATAATTATGACAAAGACAAAGGAAACCAGACCACATACAAGGGAATCATGTAGGCCTGTCAACCCCATACACCATATTCCAAAATGGCCACTGATTTATGCGCATACAAATTGGCCCTTGTTGCCTCGTTCAAGGCAACAAGAATATTGAGATGGTAGCCATTTTGTAGTGTATTTAACACTAAAAAAATCTGACTTATTAAAATGCAAATAAAGTCAAAAGTCATTAATGATTGGTTATCGATACTCAGGCCCCTTTATTTGCTAAACATGGAAAAAAAAATTTCCATGCAATCAACACCCATTCTGAAATTTTGCAGAAAAACGTTAATCTCACTTCTTTTCTCAAGTGACACCAGCGCATCCATATAATCAAAAATATCCACTGACAATTCAAAACTGTGGAGAAAAAAATAATGAAATAAAATATTCCTTGCATTGATAGTCTGGCAGAGAACAATAATAAGTGGATAAATGAGACAGTCACAAAAATACAAAAGAAGGAAAGGAAGTCATTAATATCCAACACACACATATATCTTCCTCAATCCTTTTCTTAAAGGCTTAAGCTGTACCGACAAAAACTCACTCGAGTCATAAAAGACCTATCCGACAAAACCACTACTGCGCTCTTCTCTTGATGAACTTAACCCAGGTTGTCAATTACTCAGTATTCTGAATTCCAATTTGCAACACTTCTGTCAGTCACACATCATTAAATTAATTCCCTGGCAGCCATCAATACAATTATAAGTTATGCTATCAAATGAATGTACTATAATAATGCTTACTAATCATTAACATCTGTTCCAGAGTACTTGATGGATCCACCATCAGCATTACGCAGGGAGCCAGGAATGGACTCATTCTGAAACAACCAGACAGAAGCAAGATTATTGTAACTTACCTTTGTGCATTTATGTAAATTGATTGTTACTTTCTTGGTTTGATCAATTTCCACCAATTTGGTCAACCACTGGATTGATTCCACCACCAGTTGTGGTCTATATCTCTGGATTTCATATTAAATTTGGCAGTGTCCTTGAACCTAATCGTCCATGTCTTCTTAGAACTGAAAGTACAGAAGCTGTCTCGGTAGTCTACCATACAGGATACAATTTTATCTCTTGAAAACCTTTTTTTCTTTTTTTTTTCAATTTTGCTTCTACAGAAATCTGTGATTTCAACAACAAGAAATTGACAGTCCATGTGTTAACATTTCAACACTTTTGACCCCAAATAAAAGTAAAATGTATGATGGAGGTGCAAGCCATGTTAAACGTTACAATTTCAACTTGAAAGTAGTATACATAACAGCGAGTTTGGACCACTTTTTTTACGTACACCCCTTTTGTACCCCTTTTTTACAAGGTTTTATTTCCCTTTTTACCACGCCAAGCAACACAAAGGAGAGCTACAGGGCAAGCACACCACTCCCACGGACCAGGGCTCTCTCCATTTACCCCTCAACCAGGTCCTGTGTTTGCTATTTGATATACAGGTTGTGGCAATGATATCAAAAACAGCTATCTCTTGTGCAAGGGTGTGGATATCAACACTTAGACAATCAATATTGGATCTGTCATGCCAGTGCCTTTCAAAGGGAATTTGCCCATCTGGCTGCTATTAAAGTCTTTAATTAGAGAATTGTGGGAGATTGGGTATGCACATCCAGCAGGACTACTATTGATGAATACATTGACCAACCGTTAGCAGAAATGCCTGATGACCAATAGCCTCTCCATGCCATAATGGAAGAGCCTATCCCTAAGGGAGAGGCGATTGAAAAGGTGCCTGGCCCCAGGAATACCTCACCCTTTTCCTTCACATCGACCAAGAAAAGAGAGTAAAAGGAAGGTACTTTTAGAGGAGTTTGATCCTGTGACTCCTCAGAAAACATTTTTAATTGTTAAAGACTATCAAAGTGATATCTTGGACCTGTGGCCATCTAGCAAGAGACCCATGCCAGTTTTTTTATAGACCTGCAACGGTTTCAGACTAGTCAGTAAAAGAGTGGTTGGAGCACACTGTGGACAAAATTTACGAAGATGCTGCCAATACTCCTTTGGTTTTTCACTGCACATGCTTTGCAATTGGGAATTTCCTGCAAGATTGGGAAATGGAAGTGCCTTGGAGTCATCTGCTTGGCAGAAACCTGAGAACCTTTTCGAATGGCATGCACCCCCAGGTTAACAAAAGGCTTGAGGAAGAGATAGAAGCTTTGAGAAGGGTCAAGTTTCAGCTCACTCTCCGAGTCCTGCTTTGAAAGAACAACACAGATGGCACCATCCAATACACAAATCCTGTGCTCTGCAACAGGCAGGAGGCCCTACTCCAGGTTAGTGAGGTAGGTGAGGTACTAGACAAAGCCTTTGCCTATCTTGGAGCTTCTTGAGAAATGGACTCAAGAAGGCTTAGGGTGGATTGTTGACAGAGTGGAGACTCTCTGATCGGATATCGTCAGGTACCAGCCACTTTGAGGCAGCTCCCACATTTCACTCCAAGTGGTGCTATGAAAGAAGAAGGCATGTGCTTATGTAAAAAACAAGGACGACCACTGCTTTTTATCGTTTATTCTCTCGGCCCTGTTTCCAGCAGATGACCATGTAAAAAGGCCCTCAAGTATCCCATCCAACACAACCTCGTCTTATCTGGAATTGATTTTCCCATGTCAATTTTCTCAGATTTCTAGGTTTGAAAGTTAACATCTTTAGCTGGGACAAAGGGATGATTTGTCGATAGACTGTCCAATCAACCAGCTGATATGCCCCACATTAACGAGCTGCGCTTAGAAAAGGCTGAAAAGTTCCACTATGTTTGGGTAAAAGATTTGGACCGGCCCTTGTGCGACCAGAGCAAGTAGCAACAACACAAGCTGTTTTGCAAGCGCTGGGCCTCCACAGTTACACGGCAACCCCCATGCTGCAGGCCCACGCCCTGGAATGCCGAAGGATTAGGCGCTCCTCCCAAAGGGTGAATATGCCACAGGGGGGCAAACAATATTTCTTTCCGCAACCACCACATACAGCTGAGGCTGTTTGTAATTTATACTGACTTTGAGGCCTTGACAATGAAGATCAAGGGCCCCAGTCTCAACCCCAAGAAGAGCAACATGCAAAAGAAAGAGCACCACAAGGTCTGTGGCTTTTGCTACATTGTGGTGCCTTGCAATGGGAATATGCAGCCCGCACATTGAGTACCACAGCACTCCAAGAAAAGGAGTGGAGAATTGGAATACCCCAATGCCATCTTGATGACACGAGAGGACCAGCACACCCACAGATCAGCTAAAACCTGTCATGTGTATCAAAAGTTGCTGGCTGGTGACTCCATCAAAGAATATTGTCATGTGACCGGAAAATACCAAGGTGCTGCCCACAATGCCTGTAACTTGAAACTGCATCTGGACCAAAAAAATACCACAATTCCAGTGGTATTTCAAAACCAGCAGGGCTTTGACTCACATTTGCTGATGCAAGCTTTCTTGAAGGTGGAAGGCAAGGTCTCTTGCATTCGGAACAACAAAGAAAAGTACATTGTAAATGTGCCTATTTGACCGCTACCTACAAGGGCTTTTCAGGATAAACCGACTCAAAGGGAATGGACCAAATTCATGTGAAAGTGCCGCATGGCTGCCATCATACGATCCATGTGTGATCTCGGAGCACTGCAAACCAAGCCAGATGTATTTGACTGGGAGTCGATTTTGATGAGGGAGGAATTAAAACAGGAGTATCTGGAGAAAAACCCTCAGAATCAGGTTGAGATCGACTGAAACTCAGCCCACATACGACCCGAGGCCAGAGTTGAACCTGGGTCACAGCGTTGGGAGGCACTGTTGATGACCAATAAACCCCCCTCATTCCCCATTTCCTTCTCTCTCAGGCAGCTTCACTTTATAGACAGTGCTGCCCAGTTCTTCTTGGCTTCCCTTGACAAGCTGTTATCAGCCAACCAGTTCAAGAGACATTTCACATGTACCTCCACAAGTGTCATTTATTGCAAAACCTGTATGTTATGTAATAAATTATACATTGGCAAGACAGGTAGACAACTAGGCGACCAATTCTGCAAACACCTTTGCAATGTTGAGAAGAATGACAAACAACACATGGCTATCTGCGGCCTCTACATCTGGGTACAACATAAAGCCGCAAGAATCTGAGACAAAAAGTTATCTTCCATATTGGTACCCTTAATCCCCATGGTATTAATGGACGCTTTTCATTTAACTAATGTATTCCTGTTTTTCACGTTGCCATGTTACCACCAATAGCGTAGCTCCTACTCTACTATAAAAACTACACACAACCCATAATTCCTCAATTCGCTCTGACAAAGGGCTAACGTCAGCTCGAAACGTACGTCAGCTTTTAGAATCCCTGTACAGTGGTCAATTTACATTTTATCTAAATATCAACTCCGTTAATAAAACCAAATTTTTGTGTACTACTTTCCCACCGACGAAGCACCACAGTTTCTTTAGAAACTATCCCCTGTTTTCTAATTTGTGTTGCTTGAGGCAGTAAAAAGAGAAATAAAACACTATAAAATGGGTACAAAAGTTGTACGTAAAAGAATGGTCCAGAACTGCTATTAAGTATACTCCTCTTGAATCATCTTCCCTAACTTTTTGATGGAATTCCAGTTTTGCTATCAGCACAGCCAGATAAGAGTGGATCAACCATCCATAACCTCCCTTAGTTGAGTGTTTCTGAAAACAAAAAATAAAAAGCTGGAATTACGTACAGTGTATATGTACCATTATTCTCCATCACAGCAAGATCTCTTACGAAACGTGAACTCTCAATTGACCAGCTCCCAAAACCTTAATAGCTTATATAGTTGGCAGAGTATTGTGTACTTTCTTGTGCATGGATTGCAGTCCTTTTCAAACTGCTTAAGTTGCTCTTGTAACAGGCCATTTGCAACAATTCATCACTCATGACCTTTCTTTCATAAACACAATGATTCTGCCGGTTTCATGAAATTATTCTGCCAGAAATAAAACGAGCAGCTCAAAATATGCCACCATGTTGATTTTGGTAAGTATATTGTTTAAACTGGTGTTGTTACAGTTGAAAGAATGTGTAAGGATTTGTATGGGAAAAGGACGCTTTGCCACCCCGCTACGCTTCAATAGTTTTCGTACAAACCCTTGTATTTTTCTAAGTTTTCAAACTGCTTTAAAACTTTAATATGAGTCTGAAAATTTCCACCCTTGCACCCTTTATTCTTGCTTATTTGACCCATAGTAAAAATAGGAAACTGAGCAGTGTTTGTGGTGCGTAAAAATTACACTGGAGGGCAAAACGCTTTCGTTTGTAACCAAAAGTATGGAATTTTCCAGTGTTTAAATGGTCATAAAATCTCTACATTAAGTGATATTTCGCTGAAAACTAGTCTTGTCTTCTGGCTAAGACAAACACAATCTTTTCATTTCTGGATTTATATAGTCTGAGCATTACGTTCACCAATTATCAGTCATGTGACAAGTTTGTTGCAAATGGCCTATTGTGATTATTTTTTGCATAGAAAAATCATGCAAAATTTGGTAATGCAAAAAGAATACATTCAAGTGGCTGACTAATTTTCAAATGCTCTTTTAACTTTTTACTGCCCTTAAAAAAAACCTACATGTAGAAGGTGGTGCAGATAAATGTGAGATTTGATAAAAAAATAACTACAGTGTATCTTGGCCAAGATTGATTTGAAATACCCCATGAACCATATGATTATGGTTTGTACTCGGACTTCTAACAATGTTAACAGTTAACAACAGTTTACCCAAAAATCTTTCATATCCTTCAGCATTTGCTTGTATTTGAATGATTCTTTTAAAGCCTGTTTAACAAATAAATAAGTGTAGAGATTTTACTTACAGCATAAGAGAGTACACTAATTCAGCAATGGGTATGCTGACGTGTTACAATTACCATAATAACAGCTGTCAATTATTTAGTGTTTCTGTCCAAATACACATGAGAAATTCTGGAAGTTCAGGAAAGGACTTCAATAAGGTTCACATTTAAGACATTTAGAGCACAATTTTTTTTATAACCCATTTATGGGCGTAATTGCATTCAACTGAAATTTCTGCAAAACCTGGTCGGGTTAGCCAGATAGAATGGTCCATTTCACTATAACTAGTTGACTAGTAAGAATATTTTGAACTACCTTGCAGTAGTCCACTTTCAAACAAGAATATTTTTCTTATCATTTCAATCTTCCCGCTTTGCACAATTTATATGCCCACCCAAGATGGCAAGGGTCAAGTCCAGTGCAACCAGTCTAAATACCAATTACACTGGGCTGGTATGCAGCAGCAGTGGCTAGAGGTGACAATGAAAATGACAAGGTAGTGCATGATGATGATGAATATCAGATAATCATTTTTGTGTCATAATCGAGTATACAACGAAAAGGGAGAAGTGAGAGGGCACAGTTCCAATTAAAGGGTACATAGTACAATGTATTTGAGTGGATGTACCAGGTTGTTAACCCATTGACTACTGCACTAGCTGCCCCCAATTGAAGTCAGAATAAATATTGTTTGGCATTAGACAGAGTAAAATCTATTACTAAATTAAATATTAAAGTCTCACTCTATTTACAGGAATCAATGGGTTACGGACACAAAGAGCCTTCACATAATTTTTTCACCACTTCTTCCTTCATGGGCTACCAAGGATGCTGCCTAAGAAAATTTTAAAGGGGCCCTCAGAGCTAAACGCTGAGAACTTAGGAGCCCAACATACGTGTATGAAGTGAAAGGTGTTGCTGTGAAAAATTAAGGCGCCCAGAGCTATTCTTTGGGAGCCCCAGGCTACCGGGCTCCTGTTAGGCAACAGCCTTGGGCTACTAATATTATTAAGGATTACTTAAAAGGAATGGAGACATTTGGAGAAGGGCAGGTCATAAACCATCAAGGGACCTTGTTTCATGTATTCATGAAGGGACAAATTCTTCTTGAAGAATATACCCTTAGACTCCCTGATGAGATGAGTGAAACTGCAAATGACATGGGTGCCAACTGAAAGAGATTACACATAAAAACAGCAGCCAAAGAAGACCAAAGGGGAACACTGAGAGACGATCTGGTGCCAGTTGTTCAAAAGGCAGATATCGCTATCCATTGGATAGCACAAGTGGTTTTGATATGGCCGGCTTATTCACTGGATAGTGATTTATTTATTGGATATAGCGCTATCCATTGTTTGAACAACTGAGGCCCCACATACTGTATCTTGAGAAGAACCAACAATGTTGCCAAGGAATGAACAGGGGAGACAACTTACTGCCTGACGAGGGGCCAGAGGACTTATTTATTAACTTCTTACTTATTTATTGTGTGCAGGGCCGGGGATAGAGCAGTGGTGAGAGCATTCGCCTCTCACCAATGTGACCCGGGTTTGAGTCCCAGACTCAGCATCATCTGTGGATTGAGTTTGCTAGTTCTCTACTCTGCACTGAGAGGTTTTTCTCCTGTTACTCCAGTTTTCCCCTCTCCTCAAAAACAAAGATTTGACTTGATTTGCATTAATTGTTGATTTCAGTTTACATGGTACCCAATAATTAGTGCTCCAAAGAACAGATACATGTACTTGAATAAAGTTCCTTTCCTTTCCTTTTTTCCTACATGTGGGAGAATAGGGTATGTGGCAATAGTGAACAATGGCTCCCATGTTCGGTGTAGTTTAGAAGCATTATAGACAAGTAAATGCTTACTCGATCATTTTAGTTTGCCCCGCCGACAGGTTAACGACACGTTACCAACAGGTTGCCAACAGTGAACTGTTTGTCTGTTGGCCGACTGTTGGCCAAATGTCGGCCGACAGTCGGCCGACAGTAAATTTTGGGAATTATTCTTCACTATTACCGGGTATGTTACATGCAGGACTGTCAACTCTCCTGGATAATCCTGGAGACTCCAGATTTTGCACTGTATCTACGGGTCTGAAATCTACCAATTAATTCCAAAGTTTGTCATACCTAGTGAGAATTTACTTTGAATGAGTTTTCACAACAATGAAATTTCAGATACTTTGTGTTGTTTGAGTTATTTTAATATGGGTAATAACAAAATTCAAATGTTTCTAAACTCTAGAAACTGTTCATTGTTGTTGTTGTTGTTTGTTGCTGTTGACGGATTGTTATTTTAAGCAATAAAATAATAAGTGTGATTGGTTCAACATAAACCAATCAAATTAAATGTTCCAAAGCCAATGACATATTTTTGGCGCATTCTTTGACTTTTTGCCTGAGTTGCATGAGGTCTAGTGTTCTTGTGTCAATTCGAGGAGATTGAATATGTCGACTGATGTTATTTTGCTTCAGAGGGAGTTTTTAGGACTTTTAGCTTTTGGTTTCCAACTTCTACAGACAAATTATGCAGCTAAAAATAAAGATTCCAGATTTAGATATTATACCTCGAACAGAGTCAACAAGTATTTTTTCCATAAAAGATCTAATATGACGTCACCAGAAATGACGTCACAAGCATTATGATGTCATCTGTCACTCCAGCCCTATCAATTCTCAATATTCAAAGACTTTGAGGGTTGACAGCCCTGTAGATGTATCTTACAAGTGTGATCACATCCGTTGATGTTCTTCATACATGTAAGCCTACATGTACACTTGTGATGCTTACATTTGGGTGCCCTTCTCGCAACAGCTTGTGGATAACAAGCATTGCCTTCCAACACATGATAACTTGTGAAGGCAATGCCATTCGCCCCAATGAGTTCCAAAAGGTGGAGGCGCCCTTCTCATGCCAAGTTCCAATGATTGCACTTGAGAAAAAGGTTAAGCAAAAAACAAGAAGCTAAAAGTGTTTTCTCTGAATAAATATCCTTATTATCAATGCCTGCATGCAATACAGTGGCTTGCCAGCTGTGTAGCAGTCATGCACTTGATCAGTCCTACGTGGTATATTAATATCTGGCATTTACATGTAAATAACAAGAAAAAAGGTACTGCAAGCTACCATACTCTAAAATCTGGAGATCAGTGTTGGTACAGTACAGTGTAAATTAGAGCACAGCTGGCCCATTCCATCAACTGGCCATCAACTGATTCCCTATGTCTAGATCAGGTTTAGGGAGAATTGCGTTTCTTCGTTCTCCATGTATGACATTGTGTGCTGTGTACTGAGTGTGTTTTGCTGCATACTGGGGTTTTAACCTCTCATTCCATTCTTAGCCAACATTTGATTTAATTTCCTAACCGTTTCAATAAATTATAGTCTCCTCAACAAGTCAAGTTCAGCTACATTGTTTAAATATGATATTATTATATAACTATACTTAATAGAGTATTGTGTTTCTGATAGGTCAGTGACGAATGCATATAGATTATAGAGTGCAATATGGAAGTTGCTATGAAAACACGGCAATTGAGTGAATGTTTTGTACATACAATAAATAGAAAATCATATGAACTTAATGGCTTGTGCACTCATATATGCATGTTCATATGATTTCCTATACATAATACTGTTACATTATCATTATTTTTGTTGTAAACCCAGCTTAAGGTACAAAATAAACAGTTGAAAAGAATACATTTTCTGAAAATAATTTCTTAGGATTGCTGGGGTTTAAATTAAAATACATAATAACGAATGCCTTTTCCTCATTAAAGAACTTTTAACATGTTTGCCTCTGACAACATCAAAAAATGTGAAAAGTGTATTATTTGAGCCAGCTTTTGTTTGAAAAAGGATATTTCTGATGTGCTTCTCCTTGACTGCAGATTCAACATTGTTGACAGCTTTTCCTATGGCCTCTGACTGTAGTACAAAAAATATGAGTATGTACATGATAATTGAAAAATGTAAAAGAAATTAAAGTAGATATATAGAATGTAACTTATTAGCGCATTATAAATTCTGGCCAGTTCTTGTTACCCTGACTTTCCTCACATTTTCTTGTTCAGTCAATGTACATGTAACCATGACTGCTTTAGCTAGTAATATAATATAATCATTTTTTTCCCATTGGTTATCTGGTTGTTTCACATAACAAGGTACACATACATCAGAGGTATTTTACAGCTTTCTTTTGTTATGAACAGGATCAGGGTTGAACATGGAGCTTTAAAATACAGTCAGCACCAAACCACAATATACCAGAAGACAGATAAAGTTAATCCTGGAGGTTTTTTGTTCAGAAATAGGACAATATTAATGACCCTATCCCTACTAAGAGAGACAACAACAAATTTCGTTCTCTTAAAGTCCAGATGATTTTACACTCATTTTACACTCATTCCAAAGCCTCATACTTGCTGGATTCCGAATTCGAGATTCCTTCACATCGGGCGGTCTATAGCTATATGTCTGAATTGCCATTCACATTGGTTTATCTTTAAAATAACTACTACTGAGTGCATTTAACTTCTTCGAAGTCTAAAGAAGTTTACATACTCTTTTAATTTATATGACTCGAAAATTTGAAACATTCACCTTAAAAGATTATGATTAATTATTCATAACCTTAATTTTGAAAGTGGATATTTTAATTGCAAGGTCCACATGCCTCATCAGATATTAGTTCCTGATGAGAATAAAAAAAAATTCAAAATTTGTAAAAAATGTCTGAATTTGCAGAAAACTGGGTGACACATACAGTTCTCCTGACAAGACTGTTACTTAACTCACACAATCAAAATGACATGTCAGCAGATAAGAAAGCAATAACCTTCAGGAGATAAGAACCATTGTAAATAAATGGTTGGCCCTACCCTAATCTCTCATGATTTCTTTAAACACTGAGTCATTTGCCTATTTTTAACATTAAAGCAACACAGATTTCTACATTCTTAAAGTACAATATCTGTGAAGTTACAATTTCATTCTGCTTTTGATCTTTTTAAAAACTCCTAATGAGGACTTCACTTCATCAAGTATGCACAAGTGCCCGTGTGGAACATGATCAGAGTTGATTTACGGGGAGCATGAAGAAGTAAAGAATCAAAAGAAGTCTTTGTTGATCTTTGCAGATTGCAATGGTTGGGCAATATCTTAAAAACCCATGACATGTATGTTAAATGAGTGAAATTTAAAGGAAATGAAGCATGCTTTGCTTTTTTTTCTCCTTTTATCCTCCTTCAAAGTAACCATTTAATGCTACTTGGGAAGTCAAAACAGTTGCCCCAAAGTTATAAAGACAGTGTTCTATTACTGGTTAAATTTGGAGAAAAAGCTTTAAATCCACTTAATAGTAGAGTAACCAGGTTAAATTTAATAACTGTAAAATTTATATTTCTCTCAATCAAGCCGCAATTCCATTTAATCCAAAATAAAAATATATATATATCAAATACAAAAAGATAATGTTCAGTCACGATCATGCACAATGAGCAGATCGAATTGTAAAACCTGAGCAAAATGATCATATTGAATATACATATTCTCAAAAACAATAGAATTTTCGAAAAAAGCTTTACCGTCCAATAACTAGTCTATATATTGAGGGTGCGTTCGATTTACCGTATTCCGGAATAGGAATACATGGAATAGAAGTTAGAAATCCTTCGTTTTTACGGAGATTCGTATTAAAATTGTCAATTCAAACAACCGCTAAATGCTATTTTAAACATATCTGTCGCATCGTTGTTGCTTCAAAACGCTAGACATACCGTTTTGAATCATCACTCCAGGTATTCTTTTTCCGGAAGAGAGCTAAATAGGGTCAATCGAACGCAGCCAAGTTTAACCGTAAAGTACCACTGCTAAAGTATGATGTACGTAAAAATCTGAGAGTGTCACAAAAATGTATCTAAATATGCAAAATAAGGTGCACGATTTGTATGTCCAACTGATCTCCCGTAAAACACAAATTACTAAAAAATAACGCTGTGGTGAACGAAAAACGACTGAATCGAAGGGTAATATTCAAGATATCATTAAAAAATTCATTTTATTCAAAGAATAAACAACCAATATGATACTGGAGCCATAAAATACCTGGTCTCGCTCGAACTTCTCCCTCTCTTGACTTAAACTTGGTTTCTTAGAAAGTCCAAGCGTTGTACCACTCATGGTTTTCACAGAAATTTTGTCGCATCACAATTCCAGTTGCCCCAAAACAAACCACGTTCTGGATGAATTGTAGAAAATTCCCACAATAATCACGCGAAGTCAATCTCTAGCACGGTTAGCAGACTGGAAACTAAGAAACTGCGCAGGTCGTTACCAGGACTCGACATTCTCGTTCCCACAGCTGGGATGAGATGGGATCCTTCTCGACCAGCGTCACGGATCGAGTAGGCTCGATTACCAGCCGCTGTTTCGGGAAATGAGCCAGCGCTCACTCCCGAAATCTCGGCTGGATGCTTGAGGTGAGCCATTGTTAACCTCTGCCAATCAGAAACTCGCCTGCACAAATCCGTCTGGCATAAATTACCGTAGAATCCCGGTTATAAGCCCTGGGCTTATACAATTCCGTAAGCGTTTTTGGGTGGGCCTATAATCGGGGGGGCTTATAACCCGGGGGGCTTATAATAGGGAGGAAAAAAACGTCTAAATATGTCGCTAATGTACCGCCTAATTA
Organism: Montipora capricornis; assembly: GCF_036669925.1. Taxonomy (NCBI): domain Eukaryota; kingdom Metazoa; phylum Cnidaria; class Anthozoa; order Scleractinia; family Acroporidae; genus Montipora; species Montipora capricornis. The sequence goes on from NC_090886.1 coordinate 25,276,631, forward strand.
TTGTTAACTGTATACGGTACCCGGTATAACAGGGGTATAACCGAGAGGAAATTTCTATTAGCAGAGAGGTGGGCTTATAATCGGGGGGGGCTTATAACCGGGGGGGGGGGGGGGGGCGGCTTATAACCGGGATTCTACGGTATATGTTTTGGCTGCGAAGGTTTTGACCCGGCCAGTTCGAGGTTTACGGTGCTTTTAAGGTAGGAAACATCCAAGATTGCGACAACGAAAAGTGTTCGAGAAGCTGGAGAATGGGAATTGTGTCGTTTTCTACCGCCTGAGTTCGCAAACTTCACTGATTTTCCAGTTGGCGCCAAGGTCAAAATAATTCTTTCAAATCCATTGCTATTGCAATGTTCTCCTCATACTTCGCTTATGTAAGAGCAGGTAAAATTCCTCAAGATCAATTGAAAGTACTGCTGAGTTTATTGCTGGCAAAACGAGGAGGCCGATGAGGTCGACTGAGAGCTAAAGGAGCCGAAGATTTCGTTTATGATTCGCTGGTTGAATTCAAACTCACATTGATCATTTAACCACAAACTCAAGCTCGCATCATCTGGAAACTTCGCACAGAGGTTTTAAGCATTGTTATGTAATTTCTGTTTTCTTAAAATCAGTGTTTTTAGGATGTCTAATGCTATTTCCCCGCAACTATTAACTTCGCATAAATTATATTTTGAATTTACGTCACAGACACAATCTATCGCTCAAGCGTCCAGCCGTCTCTTCTAGGGGAGGATACCCGAACTAGAGTGAGCTGCGAAAATCCCCCGGAGCCTACGGATCGAGTAGCAGTGGCGCTGGCGACGCTGGCCAAGAGGATGGCGGCGATGGGACTCCGATGACTCGAGTTATTTCCAACCATTAATAGACTCTTTGCATAAATGGCAATGTACATCCTAAGCCTCACATTCATGTGTAAAATCCTTTGTCTAGAAACATAAGGTCGAGGCTAAGGATGTACAAACTATTGTTATTCAAATTTAGGTGCCATATATGCAAAGGGTCTATTGACTTAACCTGACTTAATTCGTGATGGACCTCTTTAGCTTGTACATTTTGTTTTACCATTTCAATTCCTTTTGTTTGTCCATAATTTATGCATATATATGCATGTGCATAAGAGGACATTTGAAAGACACTGTTCCCTTGTCGGAAATTCTGAATTTAACCCATAAAGGAGACCATTTGGGCGTGGTTTAAGCAAATTTTGACGCTTAAAAACAAATTAAAAAGGAAAATCAGACTCCCGTTTCTCTTCGCGTAATTCTGTGTTTCTTCGCGGAACCCTAAACGGGACCTTGGCGGCTTAAAATATTGGCGCTTTGCCAGGAACACCCTAAGCGAGACCAAAATCCAAAATTTACACCCCTAAGCGAGACGACGAGCATCACCGTGTGTTCCATATGGGATTCCCTCCACCCCCCCCCCCCCCCCCCTCTCTTCTCCCCGGGCTGTGCAGATACCCTTGGTGAACTGACTCGGTGAAAATACGAGTGGCCAAGTGTTTAATGAAATAGATCAGTCACCTTATACAATAAGAATTGGTCAGTGCCAAAGACGCAGAAGACGACTGGTGTAGTTTTCCTTGTCAAAATGACAAGTCAAGTCAATCAGTGTACTGTGACATGATATGCAATGCCATGGCAAACGGCCCAGGTAGCAGTACATTGCTTCAGTGATGTGCACAGGATTCAGAGTAATGTGAAATGACTTCTTTAATCCGCAAATGCTTAATCGTGAAGTGCAATGGTCTAGTATAACATTCATCAGCTTACCGTGATGTGAAACGGTTTAGCTTGACCCCGAATGCCTTAACGTGACGACAAATGGTGCAGTAGCTATAGAAAGCGAAATGGTTAAGTGTTACAGCACATGGTTTGCGCCGGGGAGAGGGGGTGGGGGAGGGGAAGGGAAGTTGAAGTTTCGAGTCGATCAGCGCATTACTCCGGTAAGAATATTTTTTAATGGTTTTTGCCTAGTTTAGCTTGACTGGTAATTTTTCTACTTTGATCATTTTGCCGTGATATCAGCAAAGGTTTATATTTGGATCAAAGAGGGTCTCAATGGGGTTAACCGTTAGCCGTAAAAGGGCCAAAAATGTAACCGTTAGGCGTAAAACAACTTAAAATTTAACCATTAGCCGTAAAACAAATTGAAAACCGTTAACGTAAAAAATATATATTAGCGCAAATCTCTCAATTGTCTTGTAAAGAACTCCATTTGCGTATCGTTTAACTAATTCGGCTAATTAAAGTCATTTCACAACGCCGGAATTGAAATGGTGGGTGCGTCTTTGAAATGGATCGTATCACACACTTTGACAGACTTGATAGCCGCCTCAGTGACGTTTTGACATCTCTCGCAATTTTTCGATCTTGTTGTTCAGTTTCTCTTTATGAATGGCGGCTATCCATGGCTACAATCCCGGCCAAAAAGATGTTGACACCAACCCATAATACAAGCCCTCGCCCCCGTATCAATGTTGATAGGGAAATAACTTTAGGCATTCATGGAAAAAATTAATAGTTTGTTTTTCCTACTGTCTTTGAAAAGTGGGGAAGGGGTGAACTGATATGGGGCATCAAGTGTCAGAGAAATTTATAACCGAGATTGTAGCTATGGATAGTGAAGGCAGTTGTTAGTATCTATCGCATTGGAGGGGAGAAGCCCATAGAAAGATACAAAGCAAGGGTTCAAATCGGTGAAGATCACAAATATACTGCTTCCTTCAAAAGTATTTTGATTGACCTACTTGGCTTCAATGTGGGAGGCTCGGTGGCCTCATGGTTAGTGTGCTCGACACCGGATCGAGTGGTCTGGGTTCGGGGCCTGGCCGGGGACATTGTGTTGTGTTCTTGGGCAAGACACTTTACTCTCACGGTGCCTCTCTCCACCCAGGTGTATAAATGGGTACCGGCGTAATGCTGGGGGTAACCCTGCGATGGACTAGCATCCCATCCAGGGGGGAGTATAAATACTCCTAGTCGCTTCATGCTACAGAAACCGGAGATAAGCGCCGGCCTGATGAGTCTTCTGGCTCGTAAGCAGAGACTTTACCTTTTTTTTTTTCTTTACTTGGCTTCAATGACCAGGCCAAAAACTTTGGATTGGAGTCGTTTGACCTGAAACTGTATGCCATACTAACTCGACAACAACTGGAACTGGAATTGCCGTTCTTGTTTGGCTCGGAGGGGAAAGCGAGCTAAACGGTAAGTGGCTTTAAAAATCAAATACGGTAAAACGAGTCAAAAACAGAAAGCACGTAAATCGGCATTTGCTTTTGATGTGTTTGCGGGTAGGCTCAAGATGTCAGCTATTGTAGGTATGTGGTTTTAATTTCGCTAGTGTCAAGAGCACTGGACTTGAAAGCTTTGGGACAAAAAAAATCGTAAATGGTTTGAATCCATGAGTCATATGACTGAGTGAAGTACGATCGTCCTGCAGAGTGTAGTCCTGAGAAGGACTGACACTGACTGACGTTTCGAAAACCTGAGGGTAAGTCATCATCGATCAGAGTCAAGTGATTAGTGTAACGTCTGTAGGTGGTATAAATACTCTGGTCGTTGATCTGATTGGTTAACCAAGTCGTGATATTATTGGTCTTCCGTCAGTTAAGCCGTGTTGTTATTAGGCGTGACTAAAGACTTAAACGGTGATTGGTGCGTTGTTAGTCAAATGTCCGTAGGTGTATTTTTAGTAAAATTAGTTGGTTTGTCTGTTGTTAGTATTGTCAATAAGCCGTTTGCACCAATCACTTGTTTTATTTCTTAGACATTAAAAGTTCCAAATTTCAACGTCCCGCACGCAGTACAGTCAGTGCGGGACTGATATGTATTTGTGGATCAGATAAATTTCATTTTTCATGATTTTGCCATGCTCCACACCAATGGAAATTAACGATTACATTTCCAGTTAATTATTATATTATAATGTAAAACAATGGTAATTAATTATTAAAATTTCAGATAATCTTAACGTGAAAAAATTAAGCGTTAGCCGCAAAAGGGCCAAAAATTTAACCATTAGGCTTAAAAATGCTTAAGATTTAAAAGTTAGCCGTAAAAACGACTACCCCATTGGGACCCTCATCAAAGCAAAGTAGATAATGCTCAGGGATAATGTTCTAAACTGTATTATCACTCGGCTACAAACGATGTTAAAGACTGCAAAATATCGGTTTCCAAACTTCACGACAAAAACCAAAGCTTGGGCCTAAATTATTAATCTAGCGATATTTAAAAAAACGCGAAATTTAAAGTGTCACGAATATCATAACATGAGGCGAAAATTTAGTGACTTACGTAAGTCAATAACCAAGATTGAACGAGTTTATTACCACAGAAACGTTTACAAAATCACATTTTTTACTGTTCTGAGGCAATGTCTTGGTCATCCTCATCACTACTGCTTTTTATCTCCTCTCCAGGCGGCAATTCTTTTGTACAGTCTTCAAAACTGCATGTCGTTTAACAGGCTCCCTGTAATGCTGTTCCACTAGCTGCTTAAATTAATCTCTCAGTGGCTTTCATGTTCTTTGAATATGTTTCCATTATAACTGTCGCCTGTTACTGGAAATTCCAAACCCCTTTGTTTATGAATGTCAACCTTAAGCTATCGGTTTTGAAACGAATACCGATGCAACTTGGTTGGCGGAAATGTCACTCTATAAATTTGGACACGGCAAGTCAACGGTTCACTTGAGCCTCGATACGGTGAGAGCAAATAAGTAAACGGTTGACCAGCCGTGTCCAAATTCGTTGTAAGCGAGCCTGGAAGGATTTTGAAATTTTGGATATTGTTCGCTTTTTCGCAGCAATGAAAACTTGCTGGACCTTGAAACTTGGTCAAAGAGAAGTAAATTTATCGGTGTGACCATCGCCGGAGTTTCAGCGTGACTGATGCCGGAGAAGCGTGATTTTATTGGCGAGATGTGAAGTAATTAAGCTAGTAATTAGTTGCCAGCCTTCCTTTATTTGAACGTATAAAAAACATGGACCCCAGGTCCATGGATCACCCCTGTGGACCCGGTCCATGGACCCCTTCATGGACCCGGTCTGTGGACTACCCCTGTGGAGCACCCCTCATTTTGTGATGTTAAAAGCAGAAATATCTTCAAGAGAGAGAGAGAGAGGGAAGTGATCCTCGCATTCTTCTGGACAATTTCATCAATTGTCTCTTATAGACAGGTGGAACCCATGACCCCTGCGATGTGAGGACGGTTGGGCGCACTGGTCAATTTGTTGGGCTTGTTTGTTCTGGTGAAGGACTCGATGAATTAAATGAATGTATATTTGAAGTGCGGGGTTAGAGACGAATCCCTTTGGAGTCACAATTTGAAATGGATGGCATATAGGTGTCTATAAGAGGCAATTGCTTAAATCAGTAGCCCATGAACGTGATAAGCGAACAACAGCCCTACATTCCTGCTTCGAATGAGAGCAGGAACCCGAGCCCGAGCCCAATAACAAATCTCAAGAAAATAACTTGATGTCATAACCGGGTGTTTTTGTTCTTTTGCGGAAAAGGTAGTCTTTATAGATCGTAGTCTGTATAGATATTAAATGCCGTGACATAGGTCGTAGTCATGAGCTCCTGCTTAAATCAGCGTGTCCAGGTGGATGGTGCTTACTCTCCTTGGGTATCAGTCACATCTGGTGTGCCTCAGGGTAGCCAACTCGGGCCATTTATGTTTTTTCTGTACCTGAACGACTCCCGGATGTTGTCAGCAATGTCACGTCCATAGCGTTCTTCGCTGACGATGCAAAATGTTCATCCGTTGTGCGCACTCCTGACGATTGTCTAGCTTTGCAAAGAGACTTGAACTAGAATTGTTTACTTATGGAATGATATACCTCTGTCAATTAGGCAGACACCTTCTATTAAGTTATTTAAAACTAGGCTATATGAGCACTGCTTTAAAAAACTGGATTGTGACTTTGAAACCGATAGAATTAGAATCTAGAAAACTATTTGTCCTAACTGTCGTTCAATAGGTAGACTTAATATATTTATTTATTTATTTTTTTATTTAGTTTATTGTTAGCGGTCGGCCAATCTCCTCCCTGTTTCCCCTATGTAGGTCTTCTTACAAGGTGTGTAGGCTATGCAATAGATGACATTTGCGGAGATGCATGTAAAGCGGGTCGATTCGGTCCTGAGATCTTAACCATGTTAGAAATAAAAGGACAAGTTTTGCATCGTGTGCATGTACATTTGAAAGTTCCCTCTTGGATTTCAGACTTAAATGCGCACCTAACTAGAAAGTTACCTTGTTTTTGTCGCGTTTGAATGAAATAAGTGGTGGGAGAGGAAATGTATGCTTAGTTTCGGGATCATTGCGGAGAATTTTGAAAGTTTTGAGAATGACATTTTTGACTGCAAGGTTTTGTGGATGGTAGATGAGGGTGAATGGGATTCTGTTGGTTTCTTCGTTCTGTGACGTTTGTAGTGCGGTTTCTCGATCGATTTCTTGGGAACGTTGCTTGTCTGTAGTGACAGCGAGTCAGGGTAGCCACGTATTTTTGAAAAACTGGCACATTTTCTCGCACTTGCCGTTAAAGTCGGACTCCTCGCTACAGAGGTACCTTAGTCTGAGAAATTGAGAGAATTGGATGGCGTTTTTTTTTACGTGTTGTGGATGAGAGGACGAATGCAGCAAGTAGTTATTATAGGAAACTGTTGGTTTGTAGTGTATGCTTGTTGGTAAAGCGTTGCCGTTGACTGAAAGTTTGAACGTCGAGGGAAGCAAGGGAATTTTTGGAAATTTCCAGGTGTATGTCTAGTCAGGTGAAAAAAAAAAAAAAAGAATTGGTTGAGTTCCTCTTTGCTGGATGGAGTAGCACCGACGCAGTCATCGATGAAACTTTTGTAAAGATCAGGTTGTTTTTTGGTCCGTTATAGTCGATATACCCTACGAAAAGGTTGGCGTAGCTAGGTCCTATTTTGGTTCCCATTGCAACACCATTGATTTTTTTGTAGCAGCTGTAGCCAAATGAAAAACAGTTGAGTGTGAGAACCAGTTCAGCCAGACGAAGTAAGCTTTCCGAGCTCCGGCGGTTTTTTTTAACAGGAGGTTGGTTCAAAAAATGTTTTAGTGCTTGGGGGCCCTCTTTGTTGGGGATTACGATGTATAAAGATGTTACGTCCATAGTGAAAATGATTTTGTTTTCGCCCGAGAAATTGAAAGTGCATGGTTGCTGTCTTTGATGCACGAAGGAAGTGACTTGACTATGGGTGTCATGATTTTGTCTAAATAGCTCGAGATAAGTTCGGTTGGGCAACTGCATGCTGAACCAATTAGACGGCACTGTTGGGTTTGTGAATTTTAGGTTTAAAATAAATGCATGAAGTACTGGGAGTATTGATGATGGGATTTTGGGCGGTGACTGGTAGTTCTTGGTTGGTTATGAGTTCCGGAACGACCTGGTCATCAAAGCAGCCGACAAAGGCGGTGCGATAGTCGTTTGGCACACCGACCTCTACCAACAAGCAGCAATTGGGCAAATTTCGGACACCAAATTTACACCAAAGTCAACAAAGACCTAACTTCCGTCAACCAAAAATTTGTCAAAGAAAACATTTTTCATTTTCCAGACCGTTTTCCACCTTAACACGAAAAGCGTTGGCGTAGTATGGCCGTGTAGCCACGTCGAGCCACAGAAAGCGCGCGAAAAATGAATCCTCGTTTATGTCAGGGAGGTGAGTTAACCTTGATTGAGCCTGCGATCTAATCGCTTCGGCGTATGCGGAGCTCTGCTATTAGATACTTCTTCAGAGTTTTTAGCCTTTTTAGGCTAAATAGGGAATTTTATATCAGTTAACTTTATAACTTTTAAGATAGTTTTCTTTCTTAGATCAATTTTGTATTTTTAGCAGTATAGGATATATTTTAGTGATTTGCAGGTCCATATCAACCTTACTGGCTGCCAATTTGTAACCTGCATTAAAAAATTAAATGATGATGAGGATGATGGATCATCACAGAGCCCTTACAGGAAACATAAGTATAACAATTACAACTGTTATTTTGTGTATGCAGGCGTTTTCTATCACAGAGTGACCTTAAAAGGCATTGTTGATGGGTGTTTACGAGCGAGAAAAGAAAGAGGGTGTAGACTCTCTAAACCGTAGGCCGCGTCTCACAAATATCTTCCATGTTCATTAGTTCCCTATGGGGCGTTAAAGAACCCACACACTAATCGAGAAGAGTAGGGGATGAAGTTCCCGGTTTTATGGCTGTCCTTTGTGAGTGTATAGGTGGGTACGTATAGCATGTCCACATCAGCTGAATAGCTGCCAAATTTCAAGGCGCTCAAACAAATAAATAACAAACAATTAACAATTATTCTTTGAAATCGAGGTTTATAGTGGTAGAATATTTACCGAGCCGCAAAGCGGCGAGGTAAATATTCCGCCACTTTTCACCGAGATTGAAAAGAATAATTGTTTTAGTATATACTCACGAAGTGATCTCAACAACAATAGACCTTTTCGGCTTGTACATTTTGTTTTCCCAATACAGATCATGTGATAATACTCAGGAGGTTTGGTCTTTTGTTTTGCTCATTAAAATGAGGGCATGCAAGCATGAATATACCTGCATGCACTCTTTTTAATGAACAAAACAAAGGACCAAGCCTCCTGAGTATTATCACATGATCTGTATTGGGAAAACAAAATGTACAAGCCGAAAAGGTCTATTGCAGAAAAAATCATCCAAAGTCGATTTAATTGGCATCTCAATTCATGCGTGGAAAACGTGCAAGCGGCACAAAGCATTCGCGAAAGTGTTTACACAAGCTTCAAACATGGCAAATCTAGATAACCTTCGTTAAAATCCTCGTCACAGACAGCAAAATGGTCATTTAGCACCGTTTAAATCAGCAATGTAAATCGAAAGTCTGCTTGTTAAAACATTTTTACCGTTCGATCAAAGTTTTTGAGGTTCATTTGAAATGGAAATTGAAAGTGCAGTTGGTAAAGCATCCACATGAAATGGTAGCTCTAATTGAGGTGAGCGTTAGTTTGTTGTAAAATGGCCCGTCTTGTTTCCTTGCAACCATATGGAACTTTATTAAACATCTTTTTAATTCCTCGATTTCACTAAGAAATTTGTTTTGGTGGGCGACCAGCCCTACAAGAGAGAATTACTGCGAATGAAACAAATGGTTGGCGTGAAGATTGTTTCATTTTCAGCAATAATTATCTGGAAAAACGAAGTTAAACACTGGTTGGCAAAAATATGAAATCTTCTCTTACCTTTGAAAACTTCCAGGCCATATTTTTGTGGCCCTATTTGTATTCTGTGCTACAGCATCATCTTGTATTCTCAATATTTCCGATTCATAAATGCTGGCAAATTTACGCCGGCCGTTTTGTTTTGTTTGCTCAATTTTTAGCGAACCAATCAGATTACTTGAAACACCAAGATCACTGAGTGAGTATATAACAGCAATGTCTTGATACCATAAGAAACATCAATTATTACTGGGTTGCCGTATGGCAATCCCAGTCTAAAAGTGGATGGCGTTTGTTCGGTGTTCTTTTTCTGTTTTTTTTTTCCGGGTCGGTAAAAGGCTTGCCTGTCACTGCCCTGGTAAGTGGTATCTTTATGCATAGAGCCTTCTGCGCGTATTTTCTTAGGATCGAGAGGGTAGTGGAACTGCGTAGATTTCTCTGGTGGACACAGTAGAATCATTAACGTATTGTAGCCTGCAATGGCGTCGAAAATCATGTAACGCGAATGGCGTTTTAGTGGATCCTTAAACAAAATATACCCTTATGGAGCTCAATAATGGAAAGTCAGTTGGATAAACGAGGCAGGCGGTGAAAACCAACACCTGCAGTCTCAAAAGCGACGAGTAATGGACTTCGACAACAATCTGTCGCCCGTCGAGCAGAAATCAAAGTGAGCTGCATTTCTAAAATAATATTTACCAAGTGTGCTGTTATGTAGAACACTGAAACCAAATGGAAAATTCTCTGGTAACTTATGGGTTCAACAAAGACAGAACGATTGAACAAATCGAACACCTTAAGTGGATCTGTGATCAACTCTGCACAGTCTTCAGGTAAAAACAATAATTGGAAATGTGACAGCCAAGAATTATTTGAAAGAAAGCTTGTCGTCTATTCTGTGCTTCATTATTCAAGGAAAAGGTTCTTCATGGAATCGGTTTGATCCTGAAATTTTAGTTTGTTGTAATATTGCGCATATTTGACACGATTGAGTTTTTCCTCTTCACGCACGTAATGAAATAGGAAGGGGTTTTTGCCTCTAATAGCAAATATGTTGTTTGTTTCAAAAAGTTGTTCGCTGGAAGAGGTGGCCTTTATGAATTCATCATGTTTTATGATATGTGTGCTGGATAGTTTTTATGGCAATAGTAAAGCATTTTCTTGTTATTCAAGGAAAATGTTCTTCAGGAAAGGGTTTAAACCTGAAGTACATGGTAATTTGACACGATTCAGTTTCTTGTCTTCACGCACGCAATGAAATAGGAAGAGGTTTTCGCGTCTAAGAGCAATCAAGTTGTTTGTTTCAAAAAATTGTTCGCTGGAAAAGGTGGCCTTTATGAATTCACGATGTTTTATAATATGCGAGCTTAACTGGATAGTTTTTATGGCAATAGTAAAGCATTTTCGTGTCAAAATGAGGGTAGCGTTTTTCTGTTGTGCTAACTTAATTAAATATAAATATACATTCTGCCTCGTGAGTTTGTTATTCTCGTTAACCAGCAATGGAAAGTCATTGCAACGCGAATAGCGTTTTAGTGCATCTTATGTTGTTTGTTTCAATAAAATGTTTCGCTGGAAAAGGATTCTGTGATATTTTCTGCCTTTGTGAATTATAATATCATGTTGTGTATTGAATTTGCGAGCTTAAGGTTGAAACGTGATATGGGAGGATATTTTTATTATTGCTCTGTAAGCAGGAAAGGTTTCATGAAAATAAACAGGTCTGTTGGAAGCGTGCTTGAGTTTCAACAAAATGAGCCCCAAAATCAGCAAAAAATTGTGACGCCGGTGAATAATAAATTAGCTGCTATTTCCAAAATGATGGAATTACCTTGGTGATAAATAACCTCGTCTTGGAGATTAAATTTTTGACTTTGCAGAAACAATGGTGGGCGATTGTGATCTTTGTTTTGAATTCGCTCATTTATTGTCAAACTTTATAACACTTAACAGAAAAAGAAACTTACTAAAACCCGGTATCTTGCCATCACTTGATACAGATGCTTCATTGTTTGGCAAGTAAACATGCCGCGGTAACAATCACGGCGCCCGCTGAATTCCGGCGATGTCAATTTCGATTTGCGATTTATTTGTGCAGCCAAAACGTACAATAACAAAATTGAACGTAGCAAAAATCTCCCAAAATGTTTGTCGCTGATCGTAACTGTTTATATTCTATATTCATGGTTCAAAATTAATGTTGTTTTCATGTTGTAAATATGTTATTCTCGAGCGACCGTCCTGGAAACTTCCTTCTGCTCTTTCTAAAAACTGCGTATCAATTTTTATTTACTTTTGCATCAATATTTGTTTTTGCATAAAACAAGCTAACAAAATCTGTACATTGCTGAATTTGCATTTGTTAACGTTAATAGTATTTTCGGTCCAATGCTTCTGTTTTACGAAGGGGTATATGTCAGATGCTCAGAGGGCACGCGTAAACTTGTGGTGAAAAGAAGTTTATCAACATGTCAGCCCAGAAGCCAATGTTTCTCACTTCCCATTTATTTTCTTCAATCTTTCTGGGTTCAGTACTTTGCTAGTAACCACATGTCTTCTCAGGCTATTTACCCAAGGCTTATACCATGGCACTTAACTACAATGGTAGACAATACCAAAACAATATCGTGCACTGTTAGAGCTACATATTACGCAAGGACAGATCTGTTTCGTCGTACGAACGTGTGAGAACCAGTGAGCCAAAGGGCCTCTGCTGGTATGACTTCTGGGTGACCCCTTACATGGTCTTAATGACCCCCCAACTTGAAAAAATTGTCTGGAACGGTTCACGTACCACAGGCAACCCAGTGTACCCTCACTGAGGGTCTAGTTGCTTAACACGAGGCGTTTATTATCATGACGTAGTCAGCATAGCTAAGCTACAGGAGAGTCATCTACAAACACCCTATAATTTGTCTTTAGTTCTTGTATCTCTAAAACGAACTGTGTGACCCCCATATTTCATTGCTGGAAAGTGATTAGCGGACTTGGATTAAACCTCTGCAAAGTTTTAAAAAATCGAAAAGTCCAGGTGGCTCTACATTTGCTCCACAGACGATTGTAAAACTTTGCGGCTAGTTTTACCTCAGGCAGCTAATAAATTGTCAGCAAGGATAAATGGGGGTTACAGAGTTTGTTTTAGATATACAAACAACTAAACAAATAATATACGGTGTGTTTGGGTGGATTTCTTGTTGCTTATTTCACGATGTGCGTCAATACTTTTAGTAGCCCAGCCTCTTGAAAAATAGCTTTGAGCCACCCTTTAAGTAGAACTATTTCGTGTATGGCCAGGAAGTGTTTAAATCAGCGTGCAAGAGTCGTGGATATTCTTTAACCTCTCGAAAAACCGAAGCTCTCAACTTTTGTTTAATGCAAAAATCTGCGACATTTCAAAAACATGGACAGAATTACCGAGCAAGTCATAAACTTGCGTATGTCTTAGATATTTTACAAACGCGATTGCCAGCAGAAAAGTATCCAAAATGTTTTTGTGACGTTAAATCCAGTTTTCAAAAAGTGTCTTTTTCGTTTATTATTTTTTTTTATGGTAGCTCCACCACAATTTAAGCTCGCTCACAGTATAAGACATTGAAGCCGCCGATTTGTTTCTCTTGTAAAATAAAAACTGTTTTCATCTATAAAAATTTCAAGAAAAGGGTTTTCACATTTTAACAAATAAGCTGCATTTCTTGGTGGATTGTAAAAAAATGATTTACAAACTTCACTGTTACAACACGGTAAATCGCCCTACTTTACCCTTGAAAAGTCGGCACGTAAAGCAAGTTAACTTTGAGAAACGAAGGTTGTATTGGTTAAATTACGGGAAAGGTTTCTTTTGGGAGAATAAATTTAGTTTCCTTTTAAAAGATTCCAGGTTTATGACGAACTTTAGGTTCGAAGATGGAGCAGTAATTCCCCGTGTTAGCTAGAGACATGTAAGAAAGAAAGTCACGAAAATAAGGGAGGTTCTAACCATGTCGAATTTTGAAGCGGACGACGGAAATTAGGGACTTTAGTTAAGACATAAAACGGCGAGGTCAACTGAAAGGAGAGTAGGCAAAACTGCAGGCTCACGTTTTTCCAACGAAAAGCTATCCTTGAGCTGCTAAAATGAGGAGGGGAGGGTGGGGCTGTTGTCAAAACTTTCAAACGTGAAAACGTTAAAAAATTGTGAATTTCTGTCATTTACACTGTACGTTTGCAGAGAAAAACAAATGAGAAAAATTCAGATAGCGATTGCACAGCAATTACATGGTTTATTCAATGACATTTCGAGGTGGCGTTGTTGTTGAAGGTGAAGCGTCGTAGATGTTAAATTCCCTATTGCTACAAGGGGGTGGCTTGAGTGGCAAGGTGAACACTTGCACGATAGTTGAGAGAACTGCCGTTCTTCTAAGAGGCAGCAGTACCGGAGTAGTTTAAAGGTTTTTTAGGTTTAAAATGGGTAAACCATAATAGCACTTAAGGTCACACACACAGCATTCTTAGCATCAAAAAGAGATGAATACGGAGCAGTTTTAGCCGGGTGATCAATCCATATCGAATTTTAGGCGACTTTCTTTAATCCAAATCAAAACACCGCGTGTAAACTATTGTTTTTAAGTCTAATACCCCATTCACACCAACAAGACATGTTTAATTAAACTGGGTTTAACAAAATAAAAATCAGTCAGAAAATTGTAGGACTGGCTTTTCCATGAGATTCAGGTTTGTTTCAACACATGCTTTGACCTGTGCTAAATTTGTAGTGGACAAAAATCAGTAAACATAATTCAAAGAGAAAACACATTGAAACCGTGTTTAACTAAACATGTTTAAAACATGTTTAAGGTTTGGTGTGAATCGGGAATAAGTTATTGTTTCAATTGTTTGGTCTTTTTTTTGGTCAGGTAGCGAGCCAATCACATTATACGTTACGAGAGCTGCTACATCACCCTTTTTTTCAAGTACCAATCCATTTCCATCGATCCTTTAAAACCCTTTAACTATGCAAGACAAAACTACCTTGAGTTTGCTAACATCATTCTTGGTAAAGAACATGTAGCGTTACAAGTTTTTCGGTGTCCATTGACGACATTGTTTACTCATTAAAGTAAGGTTTAAAATAGCTAACACACTGCAATCTGCAATCTACCATAATGCTTTAAAGCAAGCAGTAGAAAATGATTTGACCGTTGTTTGTTTAGTGTTTACACTTGTTGGTTATTGTATTGGATTTCTCCTGTTCGATTTTTCCGGGTTTGCAATCTAGGCTAATCGAGAACATAGGTTTCCTTTTTACATGTTCGTTTAGTGTATGGACATATTTTCATTCATGCCAGTTATGATATTGCACATAGTAAACACACTAAACTAAGGGGATTAGAAAATCCCAGGTTCTCATTTTTCATGCTTTTAGTATTGAATGATTTCAGATTTAAACTGACAGCTTAACATTCATCCTTCAACAAGTCGTGTATTAAATCGTCCCGTCCTAGAATTCATAGGAACTAATAATCCTTATAAACATAAAAAGTGCAGACAAGACGCGTTGTATTCAAACATATTTATTAACCGAAAAATAAAACTCCTCAAACAAACAAAAGCAACAATCGTTAAGTTTTCTGAAGTTCTGATTACTCATGTTAAGCAATTAAGCCAAGTTATTGACGCCTTTCCTTGGAGAGGGCGATGATGCCGAAGACATCTTTGGTTCTGCTGTCTCAGAACGAGGAATATCCACCATGTTAGGAGGTGCTCTTTGACGACGACCACATTTCGGTCGCAACTCAGGATAAGATGGACTGGCACATTTCAAAGTCTGTGTGGAGTTCAAAATCTCAAAATGTTTTGATGCTTGGCTGCGGGCGCTGGAAGGCCGCTTATCGGACCGCGGGGAAGACTTCACACGCTCTCCAAGCTTTTCCTCTAGGTATGTCGTTGAACATATCCCATTCAAGTTTTCAGCAGAGCCTATGCTTCGTCTGCGGCTTGAAGTCGCGCTTCCCGGGCGTTTTCTGTCTTTACAAACAGGCTGCGGGAATGTAGAGTTACTGTATTTTCTCGACAGATTTTCAAATAATTCCTCTTCAGCATTACGCTCGAAACCGTTTTTGCCCTCCTTGCTTTCTCCGGACGAACTCGCAGATCGTTTTGGCGTTGATGCGCGAGATGAAGGTTTTATCTCAACCATATTTTCACTGGAACCCTTTACAGGCAAGGAAGCTGTAAATTTGGTGTTAATTTGTCCTCGTTCCGTAGTCTGTCCAGAGTTCTAAAATTCCTTGGTTTCTCCTGATCCACTAACAGGCCGTTTTAGTTTTATGTCTGATGTGGGCCGTGCACTTGAAACTGCTCGAGATGAAATCTCGGGAAAGCTTTCATTGTAACCTTTAACAGAAAAGGACGCTCTGGCATGATTCTGTGGTGGCCCGTGGCCAGGAGGCTGTCCAGAGTTACAAAGTTGCTTGGTTTCCTCTGAAGAACTAACAGATCGTTGCAGCATTTCGTCTGATGAGGGCTGTACACTTGAGACACCAGACGAAGCTTTCATCTCGAGCAAACGTTCTTCAGAACCTTTTGCAGCTAAGGAGTCTCTTGACAAATTCTGCATTGGAACGTGTGCAGGGGACTGTCCACAGTTCTGAAATTGCTTGGTTTCTCCTAATCGACTAACAGATCGTTTTGGCATTTCGTCTGACGTGGACCGTGCACTTGAGGCGCGAGATGAAGATTTCATCTCGAACAAACTTTCTTTTGAAGATTTTGCAGAGACTGAGGCTCTGGAGATATCCTGTATTTGTCCATGTCCAGGAGGCTGGCCAGAGTTCTGAAATTGCTTGGTTTCCCTTAAACGGCTCACAGATCGTTTTGGCATGTGGTCTGATGTGGACCTTGCACTAGATGAGCGAGATGAAGATTTTATCTCGGGAAAACTTTCATCATCAGCCACAGAGCCTCTGGAATTACTCTGTAGTGGTCCGTATCCAGGAGGCTGTCCAGAGTTTTGAAATAGCTTGCTTTCTCGTAAACGACTCACAGATCGTTCTGTCTTTTCTTCTGATGTGGACTGTGCACTTGATGGGCGAGACGAGGATTTCATCTCGATCAAACTTTTGTTGGAAGCTTTCGCAGCCAAGGAGGATTTGGAGTTATCCTGAACCAGACTGTGTCCACGAGACTTGGTTTGAGGGGTTGGTGTTTGGTTTCTTAAAGAAGTATTACCGCCGTTTGATTGCAGCTTTTTCTCTCTCAAGGATCCTCTTGTGGGAGTCCTCTCATTAGAAAGTCCTTTCTCCGGTTTGTCTAATTTCCCTGCGGAATTAGATCTTTTTGATGTTGCCACCTGGTGACCAAACGACCTTTCTGTAACAGCAACATCAGGGTTGCTGCTGCTAACACACTTGTCATCATCCTTTTTCCTTGTGACGCTTCTGCACCGAAGAGACTTGGTTGAACCCTCCGTTACTGCCTTTGAAGCAGGCGATTTTTTGGTGCCAAGAGAAGTTTCTCTTTTAGCCTTTATTTCATTCAATGTACTTAAAGATTCAACCTTAATTTCTTCGGCTTGAGATGCGTGGAAATTACCTGGAGAGACTCTGGAAGAGCTGTCCACTTCAACAATATTTTGCTCGAGGGAAGTACCTTCTGCACCTGAAACTCTTGATTCTGAGACAAATTCGTCGACTTGTTCAGCATCTCTGTGTGTCTTAAATATTTTTGCACCTTTATCCATGTGTTCCTTTTCTGAGTTGCTTTCGGTCTCCTCGGTTTCTTCTGATTGCCTCACTAATGGCTCTGGCATTTCTTCGGGCTTTGAATGTGCGGATGTGGAAGGAGGGACCGATTCTGTCTGGAACAAACTTTCTTTTGGGTCGTTTTCGGTTTTGGATTGCTCATAAGCGAGTGCTTCGTTGGAGATTTTTCCACTTTCTGGCGAGTCGGAGAACCTTGTCTGATCCAGCAGCCGCTGATTGTGGAATCCTTGTCTGTTAGCAATTGCGTCGTTGCTAGTTTGCGGGCACTTGGCGTTATCAGCGTGATTGAAAGAGCTGAACTTGACATGTACCTTTTTTACATCATCTGACATCATTGGATCTGACTTAGAGTATGCTGGCGTTTCTGGATAATGGTCCTTTGAGTGCGGATCTTTTTTGTCAAAATTGTCCTTAACGTGTTCACTGGTACCCATCTTGATCCCCTCTGTATAGCTCTGGCTTTTGGTTAGTTGTTCAGAACCTGATGAAGCGTTTTGGAAAATCCTGCTTCTCGCTATTTCAGCCGAATGGCTTCGCTTTGATGTTGGCGTCTCATTCCTTTTGGGTCTTTCATGTCTTTCTGGTTTTTCTTTTGAAGGATTTCCATTTAAACTGTTCAGGTGAGGTGGTGTGCCTAGAAATTATTCATAATCTATTATCAGGAAAGTCAAATCAAAAGTAAAAAAATTTCATATCTCGTTCCCGAATCTATAATCCATCTAAAAAATGGCTAAGAACTCAGGACGTAATAAAACGTAATAATGATCAAGGTCACATGCCCATCTCTCAAAAGGGACGTGCTGTTGTCACATGACAGCTGTTTTGTCATGTGACTACTATGTAACCACTCACTGTCGTCAGCGTGATGGTAGTTTTTATTACGTTCCGTGTTTTACAGTGGCTATTTAGTTACATGCGTCCCTCAACGACTGAAATGAAGATAACAGGATTCCAAAATGAAATCGAACCTATAACCTTCTTATTACTCATATTTGGAAGCTGATCTGGCACGGATATGGGTTCGGGTGAAGGTTTAATTTTTCGAGTAAAAGCATGATACTGCTAAAGATAAACAACTGAAAGCGCTAGTCCACGCTAACGTACTTCAACAACTATGAGTTTAAAAAGAAGTCATTATTACAGTATTATAATATAAAATGGTAATAATAATAATAATAATAATAATAATAATAATAATTGTACGATACATAATAACTGCAAAATGGTAACAGCAGCTGCAAGATAAATTATTTACAATGAATATTTTTTATTATGCTTATATTTATTGGCCAGAGTTAATGGAGCAGCAACAATATTATAGACCGAATGCATAAATGGCAGCCAAAAATATATTCTTTTGTTTATGTGCTAATAAGACTCACCAGCTTCGCTCTTATGCAACATTTATTTTGTATTTTGTCCATGCAAACGAGGCTAGTGAGTCTAATTAGCGCATAAACAAAAGTACATTTTTGGCCGCCATTTATATGCATTCAGTCTATTTGTGTCCTCAATAGACCAAATCGGCTAGCTCAATATTATACCCAATTCAGACCCTTTGGGAATAAAAAGTTTTGTTCCAGGTATTTCCGTATCATTTAACCTGATAATGCAAATACAATACAGAATAAATAATATAATAAACAATCTTAACCCCAGGAGATTTGAATTGGTAGTCAACATTGAGTGAGTCCATTTGGTCTATTAAGAGCAAAAAAGTTAATGATTGCAAACAAATATAGAACAGGTGCTTAGAAACAGGACATACCTGTCATGCTAATTGAGTAGCTGACTGATTATATGTGATGATTGAAAATCATCACATAATATGTATACAGGTGCACAGGCACAAACTTTTCATGGCTTTGCCACCCAAATGGCAAAGGGGGCTATCTATCTACAT
>NC_090886.1:25305512-25318012 GCF_036669925.1 Montipora capricornis
ATGACACTCTTTTGTTCCACAGTTGAGGCTTTCTGTCCGCGTGGGACGAAAATAAGCATAAAATCTACTTGTCTCTGTACTCTGCCACTGGACTACTTCTACGGATCGAAAACTGTATTTTTTAGATTGCTTCTGATTTCGTTTTTGTTTTGTTTATATATATATATATATATATATATATATATATATATATATATATAATATATATATATTTAATTGCGACTTAGGAAACGCATTCGACCGACATGGTAGACGGAGAAAAAAGAGAAAGTGTGGGCTAAATGCCCTTGAAATAACTGACTCAGTCCAGGGCTCTTTTGTATTAAAATAACTGATTACGTTTAGGCCTAAACTGAAAAAAAAAACAAAACAGCAAGACCGTTGACTTAAAAGCGCATCAACGGGATTTTGCAATCAAATCGACTGAAGTTCGGTAGGTGGTTCTTTCGATATGCCGTGCATAAACTGGAGCTTAAATATTTGTCCATGATGACAATGTGCACGTTAAAACTTACAGGACATGTAAGAAATGCAAACTTCAAAAACAGTTTTGTTCTAAAAAGTAAGAGTAGGCAGGCTTAGAAATCGGATATTGTTTTGCAACCTTCCGCTAGTGCGTTGGTCGCGCTAATTTGAAGATTTGCCAATAAACAGTTAATTTTTCTTACCGGTGTTTGGCGATCTAGCTTTTGATGCTCCACAGCCCATGATGGGCTAGAAAAATCTTTTCAAATAAATTTTGTCAACTGATTCAATATCTTTTTTCCACTACGAAAAAAATCACGACTGGTCGCGACGAACTCGAAAACGAGATAAACAACTTCGTTGGTAAGGGAAACCTTTGTTAGGTTACGTTTCGAATGATCTCTTAGAAGCGCGCGCAAGGCGTCAGGAAATATAGTCATTTGTCGCCAATACTTACAATATGTGAAGTTTGCTTGCCCGCAATAAAGGTACCTTTTTGTCCAAGGATGTCGTTTTCATTCCGTTTGATATGTACTAATCTTATAAATTATTTAACTGGACATTTCGACTCCAAAATTCAATTACGCTTATTCATTTCTTTTTTTCTGAACTGCAGGAGGCAGTGTGGCCTAATGGTTAGGGCGCTTGCCTTGAGATCCGGAGATCCCGGGTTTACAAACCACTCTGACCACTCATTGAATTTGTTCCTGGTAGTCCCTCGTTCAACTTCTCAGCTGCACTTGTAAATAGGGATTCTGAACAGTTGTTGTTGTTCTGTTCCGTCGGTTCGTTAACTGTGTTTCATTGGCCCTGAAAAGCCCCAAATGGGGAGCGGTCAGTTAAGATTGTATGTATGTAACTTTCTTTTCTCTTAAAAAGCGGCTTTTGCCAATGTCATTTGCTTTTTTGAAATTACATGAAATTTGGGGCGTTCCGATTGACGGTCAACTCGAGAAATGGAAATCCGCATAAGAGGCCTTCATGAGAGAATTGATCATTGGAGGAGTTCATTCTCATCGAAAGATAAAATATCCACAAATGCGATCATTACTGAGAGAAATACTGTAAGTACTGTAAGGAAAGATCGATTCATGGCATCGATAAACTGGATTTTTATTGTCAAGCAACATTTAATTGTAGGTCTTCATGGTCATACGTACATACATACATATAACTTTATTTAAACTCGGATTGAAAGTAGCTCGAGAGAGTTCGTACCTTGGAATATAATAATATCTAGAAAAATACAACAAAATTGACAAAAATATAAAAGTCTACACAGTGATATTGGGAATAGCGCGCGTAAAAGAAATAAGAGATTCAGAAGTTCTTATTTTATCAGGCAGCGTATTCCATACTTGAGGAGCAGCAGGTTGTAGTAACTCTTGGTAGATTCAATTTTAGGGTACCTCTGAAATTGTACGCCGTTCTTCGTTCTTCCAGGAGTGGTCTGAGATATTTCCATAAAGTCGGAGTCTTATACCCAGTGACTAGCATAATGTGAACATGAGAAGACAAAAGATTCACAGACCCTGTTATTCTAAGTAACTACTTTTCTGAACCGTTCTTAAAGCCTGTTTGTTACGTTGTTCCAATTTGTCTTTACTACGTTTTCTACGAAAGTGCCAAACGTCACTACAGTAATTAAAAGAAAGTAAAATAAAGGCTTTATATAACCTTCGCTGACGAATGATGCAAGAGATTGAAGGGTCCAGTCAGTAGTAGCCTCAGGTGCCTTAGGGCAAAGCTCCGGCCAAAACATCGAATTGTGTTTTATCCCATGGTTTTCGATCAAGCCATAACTTTTGCTACACTAACGAAGTAAGCTAATCCTGTAATGTATGCACATACTTTATCGGTTTGACGACCTTCTTAATTTATGTCAGAGACATGTGAATTTAAATTATAAGCTCAATTATTCACACATTTTGATTGTTTCTCACTTATGAGCTATTACATATAGGACAGACGCACAGCTGACGTCACCATCTAGAATTTTTTTTTTAAGCCCTGAATTTTTCAGGCTTGTCCAGGCACGCAATTGCTAAAATGGCGTTCATAACTGCGAAGATCATAGCTACACTTAATCGTAGAGTAGTTCGAGAACGCAAAGATGAGATGAAACATGCTACACTAATGAAGGCTGCTAAAATTTAAAAAATTAGTCTTCTTCGGGTATTGTCGTTCATGTAAGTGTTTGTTTCGAAAAAAAAGTAATATAAATAATAATTTTTGATTCATTACATATATTATTTCGTTCCTTGACTCATTCATCACGGGAACATTGAACTCACAAATGACCAATTCTCAACATCAGTGGCTTCATAGCTCGGTTGGTTAGAGCGTCGCACCGGCGTCGCGAGATTGCGGGTTCAAACCTCGTTGAAGTCCTAAATTTTTCAGGCTTCTCTATACAGTTGCTAAAATTTCGTTCATAACTGCGAGGATCACGGCTTTCTTTCATTTCATTTTAATTCTTTGTTATATTCTGCTATTTCAAAACTCTGGAAAACCCCCTAGACACGGACCACCACAGAGTAATTCCAGAGCATCTGCCTCTGTAAAACGTTCATTGGATGAAAAATTTGCACAAGATAAAATCTTCATCTCGCGCATCAAGTGCACGGTCCACATCAGGAAAAGCACCAAAACGATCTGGTAGTCGTTCAAGGGAAACCAAGCAATTTCATAACTCTGGAAAGTCCCCCGGACACGGACCACCAAAGAGTAATTCTAGTGCATCTGCGTCAGTAAAACGTTCAAATGAAAGTTTGCCCGATGTAAAATCTTTACCTCGCGCCTCAAGTGCACCGCCCACATCAGACGCAAGGCCAAAACGATCTGTGCCCTTCAATTTCAGAACTCTGGACAACCTTCTGATGACGGTCCAATGCAGAACACGGTCTGAACCACCTTATCTGTAAAAGGTTCTAAAGAAAGTTTGTTCAAGATCAAATCTTCCTCCCGCTCGTCAAGGTGGTCCACATCAAAGGAAATTGCAACGATCTGTGAGTTATTCAGGGGAGACTAAGCAATTTCAGAACTCTGGACACCCTCCTGGACACGGACCACCACAGAATCTTTCCAGAGCTTCCGTGTCTGTAAAGGTTTCAAATGAAATCTTCCCAACTTTTTATCTCGAGCAGGAACTGAACGGCCCACATCAGATATAACTCATTAAAAAGACCTGTAAGACGATCAGGAAAAACCAAGGACAGCCAAATTCACAGCTTCCTTGGCTATGAAAGGTTTCAATGAAAGTTTTTCCGAGATAAAACTTTTATCTCGTGCATCAAGTGCCCGATCTACTATAGTTTCAAGGACAAAACGGTATGCGAGTCGATCAGGAGAAAGCAAAAACGATAAGAAAGGTATTGAGTGTAATGCTGAAGAGGCATTCTTTGAAAATCTTTCGATAAAATACTCTACATTCCTGCAACCTGTTTGCAAAGACAGAAAACGCCTTGGAAGTGCACGCTCAAGCCGCAGGCAAAGTATTTGCTCTGATAAAACTTGAATGGGTTGTGTTCAACGACTCGGACATACCAAGAGGAAAGGCTAGGAGAACGTGCCAACTCTTCACCACGAAAAACCGAAATTTATTTGCAATTTGAATGGGACTATTCACCAATTTTCACAAGTTTTTCCAGCTCTATAGCAGACGTCGCTATTCTTTTCAATAATAATTTTTACCTTCCAATTCTTAAGAATTTTATCGACCCGGAGGGGAGATTTATAATAGCAGATATTGACAAAGAAGATAGAGTATTAAAGATTGTTAACGCCGGTTTCGACCCAGTTTCACCTCGGCTACTTGGCGAAACGTCTCGTGCTTAAGCTCCCTATTAATGCGCCTGACGCGAATGAACCCATTTTCTTTAGAAATATCATTGAGAATGTGAAAAACTGGATCCGACTACATCACGTGGTCGCACATTTTTGACCCCCAACGAACTGAACATTGAACTCTTCCGTTGTTCTTCGACGTGATCTTGAAAGTAGTCTTGAAAGAAATGTGTTTTTTATTTCTACATACGAAGTTGACTTATTGCGTACGGTTCTTGTACATTTGGTGCCGAGACCTGGGAAAGATTCCGCTAGGAAACTCAGAAAATATTGACTAAAATCATCTTCGAATTCCTGCTGCGTGCTGCTATTTGCTTTTAATGACTTGTGGGAATCAAGGTATGTACCTCTCCTCAAACGAAGTGTTCGGAGCTTCAAGTTTTGGATCGTGACATTGTTGAGCTGCTGGAGGATGTCTCAAAGATTGATTCTGATGTTTCTGAGAGCTGTGAGCTAATACGTTTTATTCAGGAGTGTATGGTGGATTTAGAATCTGCACTGTCAGCGCAGGAATCACAAGGAAAAAATCAGCAATCGAATTCTTCGGAAAGCGCGGGAACTGCTCAAGGTCACCTACAGACAGTTCATACGCACGCAAAGCTTCCCAAGCTCGAGCTGAAGAAATTTCACGGAAACCCCATCGAGTGGTATCCCTTTTGGGAATCTTTCGAGTCAGCAGTTCATAAGAATTCAAACCTGTCTGGAGTGGATAAATTCAACTCTCTAAAGTCGCTTTTAACAGGCACCGCCCAAAGCGTTGTCGCTGGCCTCGCCCTGACAAGCGCTAACTACGAAAAGGCAGTAGAATTACTCAAACCCGAAGATTCGGAAACCGACAGGTTGTGATCTCGAGCCACATGGAGGCGCTCACAAAAATTCCCAAGGTTGCATCTACAAGCGAAGTTAAGCGGCTTCGAAGTTTGTACGACACCGTTGAGTCACATGCTCGTGGATTGGAAAGTATGGAAATCTCTTCTGAAATGTATGGTTGTTTTTTGACAGCCATTATCACGCAGAAATTACCGGAGGAATTTAGAATTTAAAATGCCAACTATGACATCTCTCAAAGACAGACTCAAAGTTTCACCCCGATGATTAGTCCACCAATAACAGAATCTGTAGCAAAAGGCGCGCGAATAGGAGCAGCCATAAAAGAGATGGTATAAGTCTTCCTTATAAATTGTGCAAAAGGAACATTTCTCTGACTCAATTAACCCAATTTTGAATAATTTGGTATTGGTAAACAGGATGTTATTTAGTAGTTGATACTGAAAAGACCAAACATAAGTTTCACTTTCTTGTTGAATGCAACTATCCGAATGCAACTATCCGAATGCAACTATTCGTCATCATCTAACCTCCACTGATCTTCCCGGAGAATTTGTTGAGTGTGTATGTGAATGATTTTGTAGGTGGAGAAGACTCTGATGGTCTGGTCTTCGAGATGTTCAAGAATCTGAAATCATCTTTCAAGAGTTGAGGCTTTAATATGCAAAAAAAGTGGGTGGCTAACTCTAAACTAGTTCAGAAAAGAATTGCACAACATGAAAGAGAGTCTCCTCTGGATGTCGAAGTTTCAACCAAGCCTGTTGAAGAATTTAAGATTCAAGAAGAAGATCACACCTTCTCAAGTTCTCAGTTCAGGGAAAATGTAAACTGTGCAGTGTAAGGTGTAAACTACTTGGTATTGGATGGGACACTGAAAGTGACATGTTCTCTCTGAACTTGGCCGCTCCAATGGAAACCAGCAATGGTTGTCCTATTACAAAGAGAAGTATTCCCGCAGCGACGAGCAAGGTGTATGACGCCCTTGGTATACTGAGCCAAGTTATCATTCTGTGGAAAATAATCTTCCAATCTGTTTGTAAGAAGATAGAAAGTAGAAGTTATGCAGTCCTCATTCCCCACCGCTTCCTGAGTTCCGGTTAAGTGACGAGTTTGCGTTCTCCCGTGTTGGAGTGGACTTTGAGGGTCCTATGTATGTCAGGGATATATTCGCTAAAAGGGGGAGGAATGAGCAAGGTTTACATAGCCTTATTCACATGCGTTACAAACCCAGCTATTCATCTTGAACTTGTGCCTGGTCTGACAGCGGAAAGTTTTGTCAAGGCCCTTGCTTGATTTAAGGAAATTAGGGGAACCCCAACCTTGATTGTCAGTGACAATGGATAGACTTTTAAGGACTTAAGGGTGCAAGTCTATTGTCAACGTGATGGTACAAAATGGAGGTTCAAAGTTGAGGCAGCCCCTTGGTGGGGTGGTTTTTTTTAAACGTCTTGTGAAGTCTGTCAAGTTAGGTTAAAAGAAGTGTCTACGCAATGCGCGATTGAATTACGATGAACTGTCTACAACCCTAGTAGAAGTTGAAGCCGTCTTGAATTCACGTCCGTTGACTTACGTTTATGATGAGTTCAAGGAACTCCTGACGCCGTCTTACCTGGTCATAGGCCAAAGAATTCTGTCAATGCCATCAAAGAACTATTCAATTGATGTTGCACAAACCCAGCAAGCACTTTCAAGGAGAGAAAGGTTCTTAGAGGGCATCCTCGATCATTTCTGGAACCGCTAGCGAGCAGAGTATCTCACACAACTTAGAGAACAACATCGCTGTTCTAAGAGAGTTAGCTCATTGCGTAAGGTTCAAGTGGGAGATGTTGTGTGCATACATGAGACGACGACCCCAAGACAGCTGTGGCGACTTGGAGGGGTTCAACGCTTACTTCCGGGTCAAGATGGCGAAGTTCGTTAGTGCAGTAGTGAAAGTTAAGTCCGGCAACTTGCCTACGTCAGAATGGAGACGCCCACTGCAGAGACTCTGCCCTTTGGAAGTGAAGCTGAATACTGAACCTGATAAGGCTGTTCCTATTACAGTTGTGAGGGATGACGATGTACCAGCAGTTGTTGTAAATTCTAGCTAAGAAATCTTTCTAAAGCGATGTGCGCGAGTATTTGCACGAAATATTTCCACTGTTTAGAGAAAAGACATTTTAACAGTGAAACTAGTACAGTCCTCACTAGAGCAGATGATACCCGGGTCTCCTCAGATGAAGAAATCCTTCAAGAGGCCATAGAAATCATAGTTCTTCATAGAACTCAAGAGCTATTTTAAGATCAAAAACTAAATGGTATAACGAGGGCGAAAAGAATCCGAAATATTTTCATTGTTTAGAGAAAATACATTTTAACAGTGAAACTATTACAGGCCTCACTAGAGCAGATGACACGCGGGTCTCCTCAGATGAAGAAATCCTTCAAGACGCCAATATTTTTTACGAATCTCTTTACACTCCTGCTATAGAGGGAGAGTTAAATACATGGTAACGAGTATGACAATATCTTTTTCCCAAGAGCAATGATATAAAACTAGCTGTTGATGAAAACTATTTTGTGAAGGACTTTTGAAAGCAATAGAATGCTTGGAAGCTCTAAAGACAATAAGTGCGGGGAAGTCCCCTGGATCTGACGGCCTTCCCGAAGAATTCTATAGAGTTTTTGGCACGATGTGTCTCCATTTTTACTTGCCTCCCTAAATACGTCCTTTGTAAAGGCCAGTTTCCTATTTCACAGCGTAGGGGGTTAATTACTTTGATTCCGAAAAAAGATAGCCCTCCACATCTCCTAACAAATTGGAGACCCATCACTCCTCTAAACTGTGATTACAAAATAGCAGCACAAGCCCTCGCATCAAGCCAGAATGAGGAAGGTTTTATGCTCTATAATAAACAATGACCAACAGGTTTTCTTAATGACGGTGCCTACCAATTCAAAGGTATTTTTGCGCGGTTTATTGAATATGTGGGAAAAGCAGATCTTAACAAGTGTTATCGACATCCAAAAAGAAAATTGGGGGTAACCACGCATTTTTCGAAGATAATTATCAGCAAAATTTGTAAAAAACTCCACGATACAAAGCAATGTACGGCGTTCTTTTCCAAATTGAAGCTTAATTATCTCTGAAGAATGCATGGTTACATTACCCCAAATTTGCTTTTTGGACACCAAGAGTACTTGCTAAGTTCTGCTTTCTCCGCATAGTTTTGAACCGCGCAAAAATATCCCTCTATTAATAAGCACCGCCGATAGGAAATCCGAGTATCTCGAGATGCTCAGAACGTATGCGCAATAACACAATAGTAGGCACCGTCCTTAAGGGTAGGACAATTTACTGAAAACGTCAGACTATTGAATAGTGTCATAAGCTATGCGAAAACAGGAAAGCATTCCTGTAATGTTGGTGTTCATTGATTTTGAATGGTGCTCTATTGACAAAGATCTTCGATTATACAATTTTGGCGAATCTTTTGTTAAATGGATCAAGTTATTCAATACGGATACTAGTAGCTGCATCCAAAATAACGGATGGTCTTCAGAATTTCTCAAACTTGGCAGAGGTTTTAGACGCCCAATCTCTTCGTTTGTTCGCAGAAATATAGGTAAAAGTCATGAGCAAATTAAGCGTATTCGACACTTTGACTCTGAATGTAAATTAAGTCAATATGCTGATGACAGTACGTTAATTTTAGACGAGTCAGAAAATTCTAGTGGCCTTTGCAGTTATTTCAGGGAGCACTGTTCAGCCTTCGCGAAAGGTCTATGCTTTGGGGGTTTGGTTTTGCATTTTCCAGGAGGAAGCTCTATTGTTAAATTAAGAGGGAAAAAGAAAAGCCATCTCCAATATTATTAATAACTGGCATTCGAGGATATTGACTTTTTTGAAAAGATAACAGTTATTAAGAGTTTATTGCACTCCCAGTTGGTTTCTATCATGTATCCGCGTCCCATGCACAGAGAACATTTTAAAAATAATGTTAATGTACTAATAACGGGGAATTTGAATGAGCGTGATGCTGCCTCTTTGGACATAAAGGACTCTTTGCCAAAGAACTGTTTGAAATTTGGGCATGTCTCTCAGCTTCTAAAAACAGCCCTCAGATCCTTTCAATTTGCTAATATGAAATTTTCTCCAGTATCAAAGTGTTGTGAGTGTGGTTTCAAAATTAAAACGATTACCGAATGGTATACAGGCAAGGAGGAACACAGGTGCACAAATATAATATTTATTAACATCAAAGGATTTCTGCAGCACAGCTTATAATATCCTTAGTAAACAGGCGGCTTCTATACCAGTTAAAGATCAAAGTAAATTGTTGTCAGATCTCTCATTGCAAAGTTTTAATGATACTGGTTGGCTAAATACATATAATTTGCCATTCCCTTGCATTGGTAAATCAAAGTTGCGAGTATTTCAGTTTAAGTTTTTGGATAGTAGAATAGCTGCGGAGAAATTTCTTTTCAAAATTGGTACTGCATCTGATAATATATGTACTTTCTGTAATCTCTGTCCCGAAACTCTACTTCGTTTCTTTCGGGAGTGCCCTCTTTTACAAGTCTTCTGGAATGATATCAGTCATTGGATTAATAACAAGCACTGCTTCTCTAATGTCTCATCTCAATCTTCTTATATGTAGACACCATACCTTTTATAGTCTGGGAGCATCTGTAATCCCGCCTATCTATCCTTTATCATGAAAAGCCTTGTCGCATATTTTGCACAGCTTACTTTCAATCAGCCAAATGCAATTTTATCACAACTCCCTGACAAGAATAAAAGGTATCCTAATCATCTCCCCCGTCTTTCTCCTCCTCTTCCTCTTCATCATCATCGTTGTCATGATAATCATCAACATTATCAACATCAGATAACTCATGGTCATCGTTATCGGCATCATTGGCATCATTATCACAGCTTCCATCATCTTCAGCATCATTGAAGCTGCAGAGATCGGTACATTGAAGTCCCGCTTCGCGACATTGACATCTATTAGTGGAACATTGATCTTTAATTAGATGGAGGATTGCATCGGATAGCAGCTTGGGGCAATCCCTGTAAAGCAACCCGTACAGATATGGTGTACAGCTGTACATCGATAGAAACCATTAGGAGGCTGACACAAAATGGTTGCTGCATGCTGTTGATGCTGCAAACTCGGGAGCCACTACTATCAACATCATCTAACCTGACACCGACATGCGCATGTTTGTAGTGTCCCTCAGGCAATTCCCAGAAATAATAATAGCTTTATTGATTAATCCATCATTAATTTACGATAATGAAATTAAAGCACGAAAAATATAAGAAGCAATGTACAATTTAAATACTTGAGGTGTCGCAGAATAAAAACTCACGAGAACATCATATACTGTTTAAAACGCGACTTGACCTTAGCACAAAGGACTTCATGTGCCTGTCAGTCCTAGACTGTGGTATCCTAAGGCTTAACGCGATTCATCACTCGAGTAGAGGCTATTGATCGCTGGCATTGATATCAATGAGTAATTGGG
Source organism: Montipora capricornis (assembly GCF_036669925.1). Classification (NCBI taxonomy): domain Eukaryota; kingdom Metazoa; phylum Cnidaria; class Anthozoa; order Scleractinia; family Acroporidae; genus Montipora; species Montipora capricornis. Next base: position 25,316,166 of record NC_090886.1, read on the forward strand.
ATGGTTTTTATCACTTAAAATTCTCCCGAGTTCGCACCTAGAATCTGCATCTCTGCGCTCTTAAAGCTTAGGAAGGCTAGCTTTTATAATGCCAATAAGTGAAAGGCTGCGAACTCTGCACACGCTGCAGATCTTCAACCAGGTATTTGGGGATACCACCCCACATCGAAGACGCATACCCTAACACTGTGACAAAACATTTTCAGTTGTGGCTAAGTGGGAAGAGGAATCATTATAGAAAGGTTCATCTCAACCCTATTATTCTTTCTCTTGGACTTTCAAAACTGTGGCGCTTCCTGGATTCCATGCGTAGAGTGGAGCTGATATAACAGGACGCTTTGCGCGTGTGAAATAATTTTTTTTTACTTGATCACTTCTCTCTTTCGTTTATACCCCTCACGTCAAATATAAATTTATTTCATTTATTGAGTCCTTCACGGGAACGAATAAGATCAACAAAAGTGACTCCCTAGGAACAATGAAAGACAACTGGTGGAATTAGAAAGCGGAAAAAATTGAAAATTTTGGAGAGTGTAACAACTCACAACGACTGTACTCCGCACTTAAAATTGTGTACGGCCCCAAAACGAACACTGTTGCCCCGGTTAAGAATGCAGATGGACCTCAGCTATTTACAGACATGAAAGAAATATCAGATAGATGGAAAGAGCATTTTCACCAACTGCTGAATCAAGAAGGCAACGTAGACAATGATGCAACTGACCACCTAACTGTTTGAGAGACAATGATGCATTTGAATGGAAGAACTAAGAAAAGTTGTAGAAGCTGCTAAAGCGCCTGGTGTGGATGGCATGCCAGCTGAAGTCATAAAATATGGCAGTGATGGTCTACTACAACAACTGCTTTCCGTAAAGTGTACTAGGTGAAACCGATTGCGTAGATCCAACAACTGTTCCCGGACTATTAGTCAACATCGATGCGCTGCGTGTTTTCACAGCCGGTCTCTTTGCATACAGAAGTTAATGATCATTTTGGAATCAGAGACGCGTTACGCTCTTGAACATGAGTTTTTGTTCAAATTTAAGGCAAAATGGGGAGCTTTCATGCAAGAAGTAAACGCCTAATGGAGCTTTCCTCTTTAGAGTGGCAGGGAGCGGCAAGAGAAAGTAGTTTCTCTCCGAAAAAAGAAAAAAAGGAAGTGTAACAAATTTTTGAAGCACATTTCTTTACTTTATAGATGCATGTGTGTATGCGTGTTTAGCCTGTTATATATCTATCTATCGATGTAATTGAATGAAATATCACCAATAAAGGTTAATCTAGTTTTCAAAAAAAAAAAGAAAACTCCAAGCATCGACACATTTTGAGATTTTGAACTTTCAAATGCACCAGTTCATCTTATCCTAGTTGCTACCCGGCAGTTGTCGTCGTCAAAGAGCACCTCCTAACATTGTGGATGTGTCTGGTTCTTTGATAGCAGAGCCAAGGATGCCTTCGGCATCATCATCTTCTACAGGGAAAGGCGTTAGTATTGTGCTTAATTGCCTGAGATGAAGTGATCGGCAGAACTTCAGAACTCTTAAAAACTGTTGCTTTTGTTTGTTTGAGGAGTTTTATTGGTCGGTGAACAATGAAGCGTTATCCAACTTAAAGACACGGGACGAAACTAAGTTAATCAACAACTGACATGTTTTATTCCTTCTCTCCCCACTTCCTATTGCGCACGGCCCACACAGTCCAAACTTCACGCTAACACAATATCTCCCCTTTTCAAGGTCACAAACAACTTTTTTTAAGATCACAAACAACTTAAGGTTCTCATCTCAGACAGCAAACAAAAGTAAGAAACGACGACTATAGATCTTGTCTGAGATTTAAACCGAACA
>NC_090886.1:25323012-25333012 GCF_036669925.1 Montipora capricornis
GATGTTATTATTGATATTGCTCTTTTCTCGAGCCTTACCAGCTCGTTCTTTAAGTACTGAGGAAGACCGTTAAAAAAGACAGTTGCTGCATAATCTATAACAGATCTCGTGAACGCACGATACATAGAACATTGCTAGATCTTGTTTCGGAACTCCCGCTCTTTTTAACTGAGTTAGGAAATAGAGCCTCTTGCTAGCCTTTTTGTTTATCACAGTTACATGGTCGTTCCATGTTAGATCGTTCACTATTGTAAGGCCTAGTAGCTTTGTACTGGTAATTAACTCTACCTCCCTCCCTTCTATGATGACGGGATCAAAGGCTCTTTGCTCTTTAGCAAAGGAGATCCTGAGACAATCACGCCGCAAATGTTGCTGCACATCATCAATGGCTACCTCATTACCATACATCGAGTCCTCAAGATTTGATACAGTATTTAACAAATCATTCCGCGACTTCTCCAATTCTTGTATTTTTTGGTTTGCACCTTGAGTAGCTACCAACAAGTTATCATACTTCGAAGACAGTGACGACTGATTTTGCTCAATATCTTGAAGACGTTCATTTACAGTTGCAATCTGTGATTGAAGTTGCACTTTAACCGCTTCAATTCAGACTTAATAGCGGGCAAAAACTCTTTTACCCATAGCTCTCTAAGATGATTTACGGTCAGCTGCTCGTTGTCCTTTACCATAATTCATTAACTAAACGTTCTCCTCGCTTCCTTTCTTACGTAAACATTTGCAAGATCAGGAGCTCTTGAAAACTTGGCCATCCGCCATTATGCAAATCTTCCGGCCAGATTTTACAGTTCTCCACCATATCTTGTATCTGACGACCTGAACCTGACCACCAGACAGAACTTTTAGCTCGCTCTCTGCATTCAGTTATCCCTTGGTGTCCTTCGTGTAGCTTGTCGAGGACTTCTAAGTGGCTTGTGGTCCGTTTCTGCAATGATGGATTTACCCACGATGAAGTCACTGCATCGCTCACATGCCTAGGTCAAGGCAAGGGCCTGTTTTTCAATTTCAGCATATCTACACTCCACTGGGGTGAGTGCTCTGGATATGAATACCACCGGTCTCCAGCTTTCATCATCTTGCTTTTGAAGGAGGACCCCACCCAGTCCAAAAGATGATGCATCAGCAGAAATCTTTGTTTCTCTGTTGGGATCATATAATGCTAGGACTGGTGCTTTTGTTAAGCTAGACTTGATTTTTTGGAAGGCTTTCTCTTGTTGCGGTCCCCAGATCCACTGGCTCTCTTTCTGGATCAGGTCACGAAGAGGTTTTGTCTTGTCAGCTAAGTGCTCTGCGAACTTGCCCATATGGCTCACCATACCGAGGAATATACGCACTTCATGAACGTTACTTAGTGCGGGAAGGTTAACAATAGCTGTTATTTTGTCCGGGTCTGCTCAGTTCCGTTAGCACTGACCACGTTTCCAAGAAACTTGATCTTTGGGGCACTGAAAATGCACTTGTCGACATTGAGTGTCACGCGTGCTGCGGACAGGCGGTCTAAAACTGCTTTCAATCTTCTGTCATGCATCTCTTGGGTAGGGCCATGACAAAGGACATCGTCAATGTTGCAATCAACTCCTACCAATCCTTCAAGGATTCTACCCATGCACTCGGAACCTGAGCTGATCCCATAGGGAAGAACGTTGAAGCAATAGCGACCTCAAGGTGTAATGAAGGTGGTTAGTGGTCTTGAACTTTCTGACAACTTTATTTGCCAAAATCCAGAATTTGCATCCAGTTTCGTGAAGTACTTTGCTCCTGCAAGCTTTCCTAGGGTGACATCAACTGAGGGTAACGGGTGATTCTCACGCGGTACATACTCATTTAGCATTGTGAGGTCAACACACACTCTTACTTGACCATTAGGCTTGGGGGTCACTACCATTGGCGCACACCATTCCGTTGGTTGCTCAACGTGTGAGATGACTCCAGTTTCAAGCATCCTTTGAATTTCCTTTTTGGTCTCAGCATAAAGTGGCATTGGTACTTTCCTTGGCACTGACAAGGCGAAGGGCTTTGATCCATCTTTGAGCTTGATGGTGTACTCTTCTTCCATTTTTCCCAGACCAGCCTTGGATATTCGTGCATTACTTCTGCCTTGAAGTCGTCACTGGTTAACTCACACACCCTGCTTATGAGTTTCAGGTTGGCTGCTGCATTCCTGCCCAAGGGTGGTGGGGCCAGATCCTCCACAACGTAAATATCTTCTTCATTGGACTTAAGTTCATTGGTAAGACGAGCTCTGAACACTCCCTTACATTTCATTCGGTATTTGCATGGGCCTAATAGAACCCTGGTGATAGGTTGTAACCGTGCCTGGGTCAATTCGAGAAAATTGTGGCGTGGAATCACTGTTACGTCAGCACCACTATCAAGCTTGAATAGCAATGATTTTCCATTCACCGATATCGTGGCAGTCCACGGTGTCTTGCTATTGCTTTGCACTTCGTCTAACTCTACTATTTCACCGAGGAAAAATGATTTTTTAGTCTCAACTTCAGAAACAGTTCCAGATTTTGGATTTGCTGAACTCTTGCACGCAGTGTCCTATCTTCTGACATTTTCTGCACTTAGAAAGACGGGCTGGACAGACTTTCTTTGGGTGTGGGTTTCCCAAGCATCTCGAACATTTCGAAAGCTTGTTGTTTGAACTTGAGTTTTGGCTTGAATTGGTCTTTGCCGGAGAGTTTTTGGTAGGAAATTTCTCCTTTTTCTTGATTCTTCCTTTAGCGATACTGTCAACTTCACTGATTTCGATTTAAATCCACCATCAAGTATGCTTTGTTGGTGTTTTACCGATTCGCGTTGTCTTGCCAGGTTTGTAGCTTTTTCTAAAGTTAACTTCGGATCGAGTTGTAACCTTTCCGAGAGGTCGCGATTTCGTAGTCCCACGACAATGCGGTCGCGGATCAATTCGTCTTTCAACGCACCAAAATTGCAGTACCTCGCAAGGCCATACAAATGTATGATGTGTGATGAAGCTGTCAACAGATTCCCCCTCTCGCTGGATTCGGGAATTTATTTTGCTTGCTCGAAGATTACGTTTCTTTTCACAAGGAAGTGGTTCTCAAATTTGCCTTTTACCTGATTGTAATCATTTTTTTTCAGTTGTGAGCTCAAATGAAAGGAAAATGTCATCAGCTTGATCGCCCATTGCATAAATTAACGTGTTTACTTGGTTTTCGCCGCTTCGCTTTTCGAGGCCAGTGGCTTTGCGAAAGCGTTCAAATCGTTGAATCCACTTCGGCCAGTCCTCCGGCTTGAATGAACTGACTTGAAAGTTTGCGACTGGTTGGATTTCTGGTGCGGCTTCCAGTGCTTGAGCTACGGGCGGTGGATTTTGCTGCGAGGAAATCGCACCGGGAGAAACCTCGTGCGCGGCGGTTGACATGTTTTTGTCCTGTTTGTCCTTTTTGTTTCTGCTTTCCGAACAAACTCAACGGTTAATTCACAGTTCGATGGAAGCGTAGCGAAGGTTCAAAGCTAATGTAAAGCTCCCACTTCTGACACCATGAAGCGTTATCCAACTTTAAGACACAGGACGAAACTAAGTTAATCAACAACTCACATGTTTTATTCCTTCTCTCCCCAGTTCCTATTGCGCACGGCCTACACAGTCCAAAGTTCACGCTAACACAACAAATAAAAATGCTTGAAAGCAATGCGTTGGGTTTGCACTCGTTATCTTTATAAAGATTATTACTCTCTAGGAATTCTAACATGGGGCAATTCTGTACAGGACTTGCTGAAGGAGGAAAGTTAAGCTGTTAAATCTTACTTCAATGGCAAAAAAATGTCTTCATTGGACAACAAAAGACAACACTATATGTTCTTTACCAAGAATGATGTTAGCAAACTCAAGATAGTTTTGTCTTTCGAACGTGAAAGGGTTGGAGAAGGATGGAAATAGATTGAAACTTGAAAAAAAAATTGGGTGGGGATGTGTGGCCCGTTCCCTTACCCTATTTCAAACCAAAATCTACGATTTTGTCTACCTTATTTCAGACCTGACCAAAAATACCCGTTTTTCAGACCATTTCAGCTGTTACACGGTTGGCATTTTTAGAAGGGCTCTTGTTGATGGTCTTATCGCCTAATCATAAAGATGAAGCTTCTTCTAAAAAACATACCCAATTCAAGACTTAAGTGCACAAACCATACCCTATTTCAGACCAAATTGGTCAAAATCGATGCCCTATTTCAGACCAAAACGACTGAAAAAAGGATATCCTTCGGGGTCCCACATACCTATATAGTCCATATAAGGGAGTACCCCCACCCCCCGGGCATGAAATATGTTATATTAAATGAATAGTTTATGACTTGCTCGTAATTTCTGCCACGCTTGTGAAATCTCGCAGACATTTGAGGGCTTCGCAGTTACGAGAAAGGAATATTCATGATTCTTGCACGGTGATCTCAACACTTCCTTTCCGTCAAAGAAATGAAAACGACAATTAGGGGCTATTCTCCAATAAAGAATACTGATACATTTAAATACTAAACATGGAAACATGCCTTTGAAATTTAAGACCCGTCATCTGAGCAGGTAAAATTAGCTCTTCAAAGGCTAGCCCAGCGGTCGATATTGAAGTTAAATTTCTTAACTTTTCGGTGTCCAACTGAACTCGAAAAAAAAACAAAATCGGGCAGGATAGAAGGAACCCGGGAAGAAACTTGGCGACTTTCTCCACGAAACGCGTCAAAAAAAAAAAGAAGCAAATGCACTCCATTTAGCCAAAACATGACTAGTCTCCCTCTTCACCAAGGCAACAAGTTTGCGATCAGTTTTGTAGTTCTTGGGTCGCAGTATTATGGATTTTTCCCGCGTAGATGAAAGGCCTCCCACTCGGTGCTCTAAATGGTCGGTAGTCTAAGGCAGAAATATAAATTGTAAGAGAATTGTTTTCGTATTAATTAACTCTGGTTAAATAGATGGACTCGCCTTGATAAAGCAATTTCTCTTCCCTTAACTTTTCTTTTTCTTTATTCAGTTCAAAATCGATAGAAACCAATTCCCCAACACAACAAGATAGATCAATATTATGAATAATACTTTAAATATTAAATAATTTAAATATTTCATATTTAAAAGTTTGCGGTTTCACGACCAATAAATTAAAAACAGGTGCCATTAACACAAGCGGGGATCATTATAGTGTACCTCAAAGAGTCCCAACAGAAAGCTGCATTTGAAACTTCCAAAATGGTTGACTTTGCTGGATATGGAAAGAACATTACAGAAACTGATTTGGATTTGTTTTGTTACCGTCCATTTTTGGTATTTATCCTTGTTCTTAACATAGTTCTTGCTATCACCGCAACACTGGGAAATGCACTAATCCTTTTTGCGCTTCATACGATTTCCTCTATTCATCCGCCAACAAAATTATTCCTCCGTTGCCTAGTAGTTACCGATATTTGCGTTGGCTTAATTGTACAACCACTTTACTCCGTTTATTTACTGAAGATCATCTTAAACACAAACTGGCGTATTGTTTTCTTAGCCGGGACTACTTTAACCTTTATGTTGTGTGGAGTTTCGTTCCTTACAGCCGCTGCCATTAGTGTTGACAGGCTTCTCGCACTATTGCTGGGGCTGAGGTACAGATATACAGTGACGGCAAAGCGAGCTGGAGCAGTTATTGCCATTTTCTGGGTATCTGCCATTACAAATGGATTTATATACTGTTTTTGGAATGCTTACATCGCCAATAGTGCAGCGTTTGCTACCACTATAATTTCAGCATTTGTCTTGGTCTTCTCGTACGCCAAGATCTTCCTCAATCTCCGTCATCATCGAGTTCAAGCGCAGCAACGACACGTTTGTCGCGAACAGGCGAATGACAGGGGAACTCCACTGAACCTAGCACGATACAAAAGGAGTGCCCATAGTATAGCCTTGGTGCATCTGACATTGGCTGTTTGCTTTCTCCCGCTTGTTGTTTATTTGATTATGGTGACGACAAACAGTGAATCGTATTTTTTAGTTTATATTATTGGCCCTTCTTCAAGGACATCTGCCTATTTGAACTCTTCTCTGAATCCAATTCTATACTGCTGGAAGATACGCGAAGTCGGACGAGCAGTCAAGAGAACAGTGAAACGGATTTGCTGTTCTTCAAGTAGAACTTGTCATTTAACTTTTTAGCGCTAGAGCTTTGAGGTTGTTTATTCTATGGTAACGTTTAAGATATTCAGGACTGTAGCTTCCGTAGATAGTCTGCTACAAGAACGCAAAGTAACTCCTCTCTCTCTTTTTCGTCATGGGCAGTTGTAAATGCTGTTGCCCTGTTGCCATCCATAGGCAGCTAAAAATGGTGAAGAAAACACTTATCACAACTTTTTAACGCCGAGACCACAAAACAATGGACAGCCAGCCTTTTGTCATGCTTTGTTCCAAAACGTTGTTTTCAACCGCCAGGAGGATTCAAGTTCTGAAGGAGAACACCGGAGGTCTTAGCATATAGTGCTTCCTCAGTTTTGTGAGCACTGATATATGGAGACGTTTATAGCTTTGAGAATAATAAACCGTAGGCACCACGTCGCAAAACGTTAACTTTGTCTATAACATTACACTTGACGAAGATTGCAACGTAGGCAATTAAAGAACGGCACCTGTGCTGCGACTTTCCGCAATGTAACCTTAAGGAGATTTTACTTTTATTGCAAAAATTAAAGCAAGAACCTAACGTGAAGATCTTTTAGTTCGATATCACCATTATATTCATTATTAGTTGACCCAACCTTGCTCAGTGTTCCCGGTTGAGACGGGAGGTCGGAGCAAATAACAGTTTAATGAAAATTTAACTAAGCACAAAAATTAATCGGGAGAACATATAATTTTACTTAAATGCTACTTGTAAGAAAGGACATGTGTTGCCTTGGTATAAAGTACTGAATTCTACTTAGAAGGAACTTTTTCTAAGAACCTCCACTCATGCAGTGATTTTCGTTTTACAGTATTTAAATTTGCCTTTTTCTGAATGCAATGAATTCAAAGAGAGAGAACGTTTACCTTTAGTCAATCAGATAAAAAGTTAGCACATTCTTAACAGCTGTAAAAATAACAAGTGCTTTTACAGAAGTCGTCACCATTCCATTACACAACGAGAATGATACTATCGAAACACACAGGGTGTCCAAGGTCAATAAGTTCCTAGGAAATGTGTAAATTCCTTAAAGAAACAATTGTGGTAGGGTATTTTGCAGTCACTTCGATCCAAGCTTCGTCGATCTTTATGTTTAAGAGCCTGGCTTAACAAGGAAACATTGTCGCGGAAACATTGTTTTCCTGGGATTGCTGTTCAGGTGGATAAACTAGGAAACATTTGTTTCGGAAGCAAACCGCGAGTAGTCGTGGGAAGAGATCTGGGACAGAGTTTACGTACACATAAAATGTTGCAAAATGTCTCTTTTAATTAAGATGGCGAGAGGAAAATAGCTGCTTTGTGTGTTTGTTGGAGGACGAAAATGAAGGGGGAATCAGAAGAAATGGGAAGACAGGAAATGGATAAAGAGAAAAAAAGAAAAAGGGGCGTATGAAAGTATTTTTAGAGAATTAGCCAGCACCTCGAGTTCTTCATCCTCCTGATGTTTCCCTGTCTTTCCCCTGGCTAGCACCGTCAATTCGCTCTCCGCCATTTTTCTTGGTTTTGAACTGGAATTCGCCTAAACATGACGACACTGCGTTGCTAGGGAACACCTTCCACGAGCAGCACTGGGAACTAGAGCTCATCTTTCCTGGGTGGCTAAACTGAGAAACATTTGTTTCGCAAGCAAAATTTGCGTTCGGGAAGCAAAAATGTTTTTGGCCTGATTCAAAAACATTTGTTTGCGTCCGCAACAATGTTTCCTCAGTGACCAAACAGGGAAACATTTGCCTCCGCGACAATGTTTCCGCAAGAATGTTTCCTAGTTTAGCCAGACCCTTATTAAACACCAATATTTTGTAATCGGAAAATATAACGAGGACGAACACAACTTATTATATAATACTGACGGACATGAACCTGAGTGAGAATTTTAAAATGCTTAAGAAATTCCGGAGCAAGCTCAAGTGTTTAATTTTCTAAATGCTCTTGATCAGAAAGAAAACACCGAAGATGAATACTTAAACTGACTCGACTATTCGAGCAAAATTCGTTGTGTGAAAGCAATTGCTTAATATTCGCATTCTTGTAACTCAGACACCCATTTCTAAATCTTCTCTTCCACCACATCCTATTGAGAAGACTTGCTGTTTTATTCCTTTGTTATTAAAAACAACTGTACCCTTGTCTGTTCGATTTTATCGTATTAAAATTTGTTTGTTTCTTGTCAAGTCTGCAAAGTCTAATGAAATTAATTCATCTTTTCTATTCATTCGACAGGACGGGGCGTTAATCATTAGCGTTAGTCAGCACATCCTCAACAGCTGTATGACAATAATTGTGTTTGCACCGTCATCAATTACCGGCCCGCACTCGTCGGAAACGTGACTTAAAACAGACACAAATTTGAATTCGAAAAGAACTGAATGTATTAATGTCGTGAATAAAATTGGTTTTCGGAATGAGCCTGTTTTACCCAGACTTATCGGAATCCTTTTTTATCTTGATCAAGCCGGTTTAGTTCCTTTAAACCTTACTGACCTTCAATAATCGTCACATTAAGTTGGACCACCAAGGTTACTCTTTTGCCTACCAGCAATATGTCGATTTCAGTTCATCGAAAATTTATAACGCAACATTGAACGGAAAATAGGGGACATTTTTGATGACGTCATTGTTTACATTTGTTTTCATACTGTTTTCATTAACATTTGCTACGTACAAATTGACTTCAAAAGGTAAAAGAACTAGTTAAACTTAGTGAAATTTCCTGTTTTAAGCCTCTTACTTAGCTGAGATAACGAGGCAATCATTAGCCATCAAAATTGATAAATTCCTGGGTGACAAAGGCGCAAACAATCCCATACATTCTTCAATTTGTAAAATCTCGAATTTTTTAAAGCATCATTGCTCAAAGATCAGATCAGATCGCTCCAATTTTTATAGATAGCTCATTATGCACTGCACTTCTAATATTCAGTACTTTATTACATTTGTGTTTGCACCGTAATCGAGAAGAGCAAGATTCGCAGACGACTGGTTTCGTGCGAAAGAACAGGTGTTCTTCGATCTATTACTATGGAGAATACCCTGTCCAAGGAGCGGAAACAGGCCTCTCACTTATCCAGATACCTTGGCTAGGGACACGGGGCTTATAAAATGTGAACTTGCCCAGGCAATGACAGATAGAGCCCACCTTGTGGCGTGGCGTTGTATCTGCAGTCTTCACGGCAGTCGAATGATGATGATGATGACTTTATTCTTGGCTGACTGATTAAAACATAGGTCCGCAATGCGTACTTGGGGTCTTATGCTTAGTTTAACTCCATTCGGCCCACCATGCGTCCATGCGTGATTGGTTGAAAATTTGTCACCATGCAGCAGTGAAATGGGTTTCTTCAGTATGCTACAAATTCCAGGCCCTGTTTAGAATTTACATCGATGACTTGCCGCTAATCTTTCTCTTATTGCAATTTGCACACTTTAGACAACTTTTGGTGCACACTACAGCATCTCTATCAGCTATTTACTAGTAACAGAAGCACTAGAATGGCTAAAAAACAAGCATGACACTGTCATTTATTCATACGATCTTATAAATGATCAAGAGAATGCTGAAATTCAACTAGAATTCTAAGATGAATCATCAGTAGATGTTCAATAAACAAGTACCCTCAGAGCTTGGTGCAAATTCCCAAACTACTGGTTCTCACAGTCCATCAGCAATAACAATGTATAATAATCCAAGAGGAATATCTGATGACCAATTACGTGAATCAGTTAGATCATTAAATAATTAAAAATGCAATGCAAAGCTTTCAACAGGGTGCTTTCATGGACTAGAAATAAATGAAAACCTCAACAGCCTGAAGTCACAAAATGTTGAA
>NC_090886.1:25338012-25355512 GCF_036669925.1 Montipora capricornis
GTAATTCCGAAGTTACCTTTGGCTTCAATTTGAGAAAAACACATTTAAAGCATGAAGAAATGTTATTTTCTGTACTTTTCGACGACTATGTTGCGGCAAAGGCTGGTGTATTTCTTCCTCCGAACCTCACTGAATATGCAATCTTGTAAGCTTGGCATCTTAATTTGTAATTGAGATGACCTAGCATTTTGTCGTTGGACGGTTTGGCAGTACATTTTTAAAGAAAAAAAAAAAGAGAGATACATTTTTCTTTTAACGTGTTTGCCAATGAAGATTTCTTTGGTGATTTGTTTTTGGTAATCTTCAGTCGCAGTGTATTTCTAGAATTGCGCGCAGTAAAATCATGATAAATAAGCTTACGTTAATTTTTTGATGGAGTACGAACAGTAAAGGCCGGGACACACTAGGCGACAAGTCGCAGCTACATGTCTCTGCGTCATGTCTCTGCGACAAGTTGCTCCATGTGTACTACTTGCAAAACAAGTCGCTGCGACACGACGCCTGTTCGGAGCACACGCAGTGATCTCGTATGAGAGGGATGTGAACTAGTTTTCTAATTCAATATGGCTGACCATATGACGCTCTCTCATTGGTTCATTTATATTTTGTCGCAGCGACTTGTTGCCGGAAGTGTACACACGATGCGACAACGCTGCTTTCGCTAATTTTGTCGCTGCGATTAGTCGCACGAATTCAAACTGGTTTGAATTCGTGCGACTGATCGCGGCGACAAAATTCTGCCGTAGCGACAATGATTTTCATAAAATTAACGGTGTCACACAAGGCGAATTGTTTTGGCGACTTATCCCCGCGACGTGTCGTAGCGACTTATCGCCCAGTGTGTCCCGGCCTTAAGATGGACTCGCAAAGTTTTGCTTCGTTTTGTACAATTGGTCTCTCTGGAAATATGCCATTTTCTTTACTGGAATGCGAGTTTTAAGTCAACTCAACTGGATATATATATAATGAAGCAATCTTGACCCCAAATTGTACAAACAAATGTCATGTACAGTGTCGTGTATGTCACATTTCGTGCATGTATATCATGAAGTAGGAAAGGAGCAGTATGGTAGAGAAGAATAAAGAGAGCACATGGTTGACTTGTTGTGTGTTTCTTAGGAACTAGTTTCATTTCTCCAATCCTCTAATTTATGTACTAAGAGGGCACGACATTGGCGGCGAGGATAAGTACAGCACAAGATGTCTTTGATTGAAAATGTGATTCCTAAGTTCGATTGTCACTCGGATGCCGCCACGTTGGGACTACGCTGGACCCGTTGGTTGACATCTTTTAATGTTACTTGCGGATGGCAAAGGTCTTATGATCACTGAGGCTATAAATGCAACCACAAGGCAACAAAGACGAGCGATGCTACTCCATTTCGCAGGCCCAGATGTACAAGAAATTTTCTCTGCTCTTGCAGATACCTGCGAAGCAACCGATTATCCCGCAGCTATAACAGCTTTGAATGGATATTTTCTTCCCAAAGTCAATGCAGCCTTCGCCCGCCAGAAATTTCACCTACTCCAACAAAAGGAAGGTGGACTGTTTTGCAATTTGTTACTCGATTAAGAAAAGAAGGAAAGGATGCAATTTTGGTGTTGACTTTGACAACCAGATGAGAGACGCGGTCCTGTGTAAATGTAGGTCAGATTATGTAAGGCGTAAATTGCTTGAGGAAAGAGAGGAGCTTACACTCGCTCGCACGCTAGAAATCGCAGAACAGTGTGAAAGTGTAGACCACCAAATATCTCATCTCAGTGTGAGTGAGCCAAGCAAAGAAGATGCAAACAGGGTTTACGAAAAACCTGAGCGACCCGATGGTAAACAAAACCGAAAGAAAAAAGGAGTTCATTGCTATCGTTTTGGGTCGAGTGGGCACCTCGTTTGGGAATGCGAGAGGTACCGCGCATACATTTATAGAATGAGATTTGATCTGGTGACCGATCACAAGCCGTTGGAAGTGATCTATGGACCTCGTTCCAAACCCTGTGCCGGCATCGAACGTTGGGTAATTCGTCTACAGCCCTATGATTTCCGGGTCGTGTATGCTCCAGGGCAGAGCAATGTAGCTGATCCCCTTTCCCGCTTGGTCAGGGAACAAAGCAGCAAATCATCAACATGGAGCAGAAGAGTATGTTCGATTTGCAGCTATCAGTGCCACACCCGCAGCCCTAACCACGAGAGAAGTTGAAGAAGCATCTGCAGTGGATGAAGAGTTGAAAGCTCTGAGAGAAGCAATTAAAACCGGTCGATTTGAGAAATGTAAGGGTTATGCACCAGCTGCAGGGGAACTGTGTGTGATTGGACAACTAGTCCTAAGAGGTACCCGTATCGTACTGCCAAGCAAGCTAAGGTCCCAAGCAAATTCTTTAGCGCATGAGGGACACTTAGGAATTGTTGGAACAAAGCGGAGTCTGAGAAGTAAAGTATGGTGGCCTGGTATCGATAAGGCGGCGGAGAGGTTTTGCAGATCTTGCTATGGATGTCAACTGGTTGCACCCCCAAATCCATCTGAGCCGTTGACGTCAACGACATTGCCGGAGGGTCCTTGGCAAGACCTGGCTATAGACCTACCAGGACCACTCCCACCTGGACACTCGATACTAGTTGTTGTTGACTATTATAGTCGTTATTACGAGTATGCAATCATGACATCAACCACCACTGTGAAAGTAATTGACAGACTAGAAAAGGGTTTAGCCATCACGGTCTTCCCATAACTATCAAGTCCGACAATGGACCGCAATTCATCTCTGGAGAATTCCAAGAATACTGTGTGCAGAATGGTATTGTGCAACTCAAGACAAAACCAAAATGGCCCCACGCCAATGGGGAAGTTAAGAGGCAGAACGCCATACTAATGAAGATAATTCGCATTGCCCAAGCTGAAGGGGTTGACTGGAAGAAGGAGAGAAGAAGAGATGTGACGAGGGACCGGAGTATTGAGCACACCACCACTGGTAAAAGCCCTGCTGAATTCTTGTTCAATAGGAAGATGAGAGGGAAGCTGCCAGAGTTACATGCTGATTGCCACCTAGACCTAAAAGCTCGGGATAGAGATGCAGAGGTGAAGGCAATGACCAAATCATATGCAGACAAAGCAGCGAATGCTAAACCATCAGATATTGCAGTTGGTGATCAAGTACTAGTAAGTCAAGAGAGAAAGGACAAATTCTCGACACCGTTCAATCCGACGCCACATCGAGTAGTTAACAGGACTGGCAACAGTGCCATAATAGAGGCTCCAGGCTGGACCGAATACTCGAGAAACACCTCACATGAAAAGAGGTTTATGATGGATGACCCTGTGCCGACACCTGAGACACCGTCCGGCAGCCCAGATGGAATTGTGGTTCCCCACCACAGTACCAAGCCAAGTGTTAAGTGAACCAAGACCAGCAGTACCTGCCACACCACAGAATGAACCTCCAACCAGGAGTACACTGTCAGCACAAGCAAGTGCAGAGAATGGAAACGAGGCAGGTGCAGTCCGTAGGGACACTGCGATTGATCAGGCAACAGTACCTAGCACACCAGCAACACCGAGGTTGACTTAGAGGCCTCAAAGGCAGAGGAGACCTCCAGAGAAATACAAAGACTATGTTTTTAAATAATGAGCTGATCTCCTATGAGATGTGGTTAAGATTTTTTGTGAGAACATTGTGACTTTGATTTAAAAAGTGTTGTTGGGACACTCGTTGGGAGGCAATTTGAACTTTTGACTTTTGTCGATATGTGTATTATGTAAGGACGTTTACCTTTTAATTTGAATTTGTATGCCTTCTGTTTACGCTCAAGTTCGGAAGATTGTTGGACTTTGTTTCCTCGAAGAAAAGGAGGGATGTCTTATATGCCACATTTCGTGCATGTATATCATGAAGTAGGAAAGGAGCAGTATGGGAAAGAAGAATTAAAAAAGCACATGGTTGACTTGTTGTGTGTTTCTTAGGAACTAGTTTCACTTCTCCAATCGTTTAATTTATGTACTAAGAGGAGACGACATACAGTAAGTAAATAAAGCCATTTGATATACAGTTATCCAAAACATGCATTCATGTAACTTGCGATTTTATCAGCATATATACGTCCTTTGTCTTATCCAGGAAAACAATATGCATTGTCTTTCACTGCCATTTGAAAAAATCAGCAATTTAGCTTTCAAAACATCAGGGAATTGAGTGCCAAAGTACTTTCAACCGCACGACCACAGAGCTCGACAACGGAATCGCTAATTTCACTCTTTCCAGAGATTCAAACCCTATTCTGGACAAGTTATGAGATGTTTCAGATGGCTTATCTCCATTTATACCAATAAAATCAAGTTGCACCGTCCACGTCATTGTAACGAAAAGAGGCAGCAAATTTCTTCCTACGCTAATGGCACATCAGTCTCGAGGACTTCGCGAGAGCTGCGCGCAATCACGATGGCGTTTTCACTTCCTGCGTTTTAACAGCCAATCAGATCAAATTTGTCGAAATCGAAGAAGTAATGTTGATGAAATCTCCAGAAGATAATATTTCATCACTAGACAGCCCATTTGCTTCAGACTCAGCGACAAACAGTACACATGCATGCCCACATTCTGAGGAACCGACGGACAAGGTGAACCCATAAGCTAAGTGGAGGGGCGTACAACAACATTTCCCCAAAGTGAGGAACTGTGTTCTACAGATGAAGATATTAAAGAGACAACAAGGACTACCAGTGGCAGAGTTGTTCGGAAGCCACTGCGTTTCAAGGACTATGTTCTGGGGTGAAGAGCACTCTCGAAGTGTGTTGACGCTGGCAGAATAGTTTTGAACAGTTGCATGAATTTGCTAGTTGTTGTTTCTGTGTGACTCAATGACGTTTATGCATTTTTTTTTTGTTTGCATGTTTGTTTCGTTTTTCTTTTAAGGCAAAGGTTGTAATGATCAGCGGTAGTATTTGTAAGAATATGCGCACTGCGCTCGGTCTGGAAGCCATGGTGGATTAAACTGTTAGTGTTCACTTTGTATCTGTGTTTTATCTGCTTACATCGACCTAAAATAACGAGATTATAACAATCTAGTCCCAAATTCTCTTTGACAGATCTATTGTATCTGGTGTTTTTCCTACCGAATGGAAATCCACTAAAGTCATTCCTCTATTTAAACAGGGAGGACGTTGAGTTCCTATTTAAATGATTACAGCCCTATTTCCATAATTCCAGGTGTGGCTAAGGTCTTTGAGAGAATCGTACAAAATCAATTCTATGAATTAAAAATAATCCAAATTCCAGTAATCAGTAAGGGTTTCGATAGCTTCATTCCACTGCTACCGCCTTAGCTCGAAGACACAGATAATCGAAAAAGGCAACGTTAATGTAGTGGTTTTTCTAGATCTGAAGAAGGCTTTCGATACCGTCGATCGCTGTATCTTGTTATCTAATAGCCTATTCTACCCCCAACCCCAGTCTCTCGGAGAGTCTGCTCGCAGGCTAGTTACCTAAATCAAAAATCTATCGCGTCGGAAGCGTTTCCTTTCACTGGTTATAATCGTATTTGGATAATCGCACGCAAAAATGTTTTACAAATGGTTTGCTCTCGCATTGTCAATCTCTAAGGCCCGTTTTAAATGTTGCATTTCACATGTGCCGAATTAATGCAAATGAGAAAAATCTATCGTTTTCGCTCATTCACAATCGGCACATGTGAGATGCGACGTCTAAAACAGGCCTAACATGCGGTGTTCCTCAAGGAACAATCCTAAGACCACTTCTCTTTATAATCTGCTCTAGTAATACTTTTCACTAAATCTGCCCCCGCCTAAGGTAATATGGATGGCAGTTGAGGTGTTTTCCAATTAATATGCATGCGCTGCACATTGTGATGTAATTAGGTAGGTAAATGAAAGTGAAAGATGCAAGGAAAGGATAGCAGTAACAAACAGCATTTATTTGACGTCAACACACTGCGTTGCTAATTAGGTATTGCTATGTTCGCTTTGTTCTTTTGTTTTATGGACATAATTATTTCGGATCCGGTATATAAAAGACCAGCCGCTCAACAGCACATCGATGTCGATGCCCCTTGTGACTTTCTGCCTCGTGACTTAAGTTACCCAGAACACCTCGCAAGCTCAGTGAAGAATACCGATAGTAACTTGGGCGCCTAGTTGAGCAATACCGATACCACATTGCGCGCTCGGTAGAGCAACTCGATATTACTTTCCCCTATAAAATATCTACCAATTTACGTATTAATTTACATATTTTCCTTTTTACGCGGGGGCTTCTAGGTTGCCTCCTCGGGTTTTTGCTTTTGGGCCAAAAGTTTTCAAATTTCAAAATATCACGAGTGACCATAAATCACGAAATGCACGAGCAAGTTTATGCGATTTTATATTTATTATATACTCAACAAAATCACTACATCGCTTTGTTTCCATAGCAACTTTTGCATTGCACTCTGTAACCTATTTATGGATCGCCATTAACATTGACCAATCAGAAAGCCGACATTTTGTTGAGTATATAATAAATCGATGAAAATTTAACTTGGACCGTACATGTCGAAAAAAAAATCTTGAAAAGTTGCCTCTGGCATTGGCATCTTGAAGAGAAGCAGGGCTTATGTTCCCTTTGAAACGCTCCTATGCATCTATAATGCTTTAGTTCAACTTTATTTCGGTTATTGGCCGCAGCGCACCATGATACTCTTTGTTTGGCCCCCCCAAACTTTGAAAGAGCATTGTTTTTGTTTTCTCTTGGGAACATTGTAAGTCCCAAGAGAAACTGGAAACAATGCTTATACAAAATTTGGGGGTACAACCAAAGAGTACTATGGTATTTTGTAGTGTGGTATTGGGGAGTTACAACATATCTCTTGCAACTAAACTTTAAAAACTACAGATCGCGTTGTGCGTATTTTGACAGACTCTTCCTACCATGGCAATGACGACGATCTCTTTGCAAGACTTGGCTGGAAAAAAACATGATCTTCGACGAAAATTAAACAACTAATATGGACTATGAACCACTCAATGGTCTCGCCCCGGATTATCTGAAATCATTGTTTACTGATCGGAGTAAAATATCTATCTATTCTCTAACGGATTGTGACGGTAAACTAGCCGTGTTCCACTGCCCCGCACCAACTTTTCGAAACTTTCTAAAAAACAGCTTCAGCGATAGCGGTGCGGTTCTGTAGAACAGTTTACCTGTCAATCTGAGGCCTGCACAAACGACATATGAAAATTAGTTAAGTTCGAACATGATCAATCCACAATAACAAAAAATCTCATAAAAATCTTTTCTAGCCAAAAAATTCATTGAAACAAGCAATATTGAAGAACAAACTTTCCATTTCACTCCATGCATTCAAACAAACAAAACACGCCTTGTCAAAAACCACACCTAACTAAATAAATTTCCTGAAATTTTCCACAAGTGTCCGGGATCAAACCCTTCACTGAGAACCATTTCCATCAATAACGAAACAAAAAATGGGCAACAAGCTTTCTTTCAAATAATTCTTGACTATCTGTTTATCTGATTGACGTTCTATTCTTGAGCTCCATAAGGATCTATTTTGTTTAAAGATCCATCAAAGCGCCATTAGAGTTACAATGACTTCGACGCCATTGCATGTTAATTACATTTTCTACTGTGTCCACCGGACTAAATGTACGCATTTCTACTACCCCCTGAAACCTACAATTTGTCCATAATAAATGGAGTTAGAATGCGTTTTAGTCCGTAGCCTCGTTGTCATGCGTGGTCTAAAGAGGGTTTCTAAAACCTTCCCTACAAAGCCCCAGAGCAGGTTGCAAAACTGGCAACCTGTATTTTCCTTTTCCTTAGGATTCCCTCAAAAGCAGTGTCTTGCTTTCAGCAAAAAAATGCCCACAGGAGGTTCATTTCGTACATATGCTCCCAGACTAAAAAAGTGTTTGTAAGACGTAAACGTGTTTTAAGCAAAATAGTTGAGTTATTGTAATATTTTAATTTTCAGCCTCGCGTCCATGTTTAAGACCCCATAAAAGGACAATGACGCGATTTTGGAGGTGGAGGTCACATACTACCTGTGTGCCAAATTGGTGCTTTCTTCACAGAGTGCCAATTCCTCTAAAAGTTGACGCTTAACCGCTCCACTAATTGGCGTGTGCTCTCAAGAGAAATCAGGTATTGTCTTGGGAATTATTGAATGTTTGTACTGCGGTTATCGACAAATATTGAATATTTATTTCATTTTCCGTCAGTTATTTCCTTAAATTGACATACACATTTTCACCGGAACTCTTGCCGGGATTTTAAAGTTAAAGCTGTCAGTGATGCTTTTGCCCAACCAGTAGATTTACTGATCTCTTTCAACCTTGGAATTCAAACAAGAAGAAACGTGTACGGGGAAGATCATATTTAGCAAGCCTCAATATTCCCGATTGCACTTTAAGTTCAAAACAAAGTTGTTCGGCGCTCTGAAGTGAAGGAATTTCAGATAGTTTGCAAAGTAAGGAGCGCACTGTTGTTTGTGTGGAAGCAAAGAAGGATAAGGTGGGAAGGGAGGAAAAGTTCAGTGTCATATGATAATTGTTGTAATGTCCTGAGTCCAGTTTTCAATAAATGTAAGGTAAAGTTTTAGATAGCTGAAAAATAAAGAGGTAGTGCTAAATGAAAAGTAACGAAGTAATAATAAAGTAAAATGTGTTTGGTGTTGTATTTGTCTCATTCACCTTCTTTCAAAGTTCATTATGCTCATACAAGAACATGTGGTTGTACATAATTCATTTAATTATTGTATTAATCAAGAGATTATGAAGGTAAGAGAAGTAATCCCTATTTTTAAAAATAACCTAAGAGGGATTACGATGGGAATAGGGCCAGTATGAGGGATTACTAACAGATGATATCAATTTCCCGCGGATAATGTTACCGCGCGCGTTACGTGGAGGAGGGAAAGTGCAGCAAATTCTGTACGATGCCACTCTCCGTTTTCAAAATTGAGATACAGGTACAGATACAGGTCTCAAACATACATCCTTGGAATTGCTCAACTGTCTAGTTTACAGTGATACCAATTTGAAGAATTTCCAATCTATCAAACCGTGATAAATAATTTTGACAGATGCAGATATGTTTACCTTAGCTTGTCCATTTTAGTGCGCACTTTCTCATCGTCTACAAAATTCTGTCGCTTACAAAACTCGTCCCTGTCAAGATGCAGTTTGCAATCATATATCATGGAAATCGGTTAACTGTACAATTTTACGACTGTCTAATGTAGGAAACCGTGTTAAATAATTTGTAAGAGGGAGCTATATTTTACGCGTGCGTTGCGAATTGACTTCAATCCGATCTTACGGTTTTAAAAATCTTTATCGTGCGGTCAACTGAAATTTTCCTGTCATGTGTGGTACTGTTTGAAACCAATAGCTGTCTAATTTATGAATATCATAGAATTAAGTCACCATAGTTTAAGTCCGCTAAGAAAATCGAGAACGCGTTGATCAAGTCCGGAATATGTTACTTGGTGACTGTAGTCCGCGATATTTCATTGTGTACAAAATTCTGTCGCCTATAAAACTCGTCACTTTTAAGACACATAATGCAAAGATATATCATTCAAATCGCTTAACTGTGTTGTTTACAGTGACACCAAGTTCAACAATGTCCAACGTACGAAACCGAATTTAATAATTTTGAAAGATGCAGGTATATTTAACATGCGTGCTTTGCAAATTGACTTCCATGCGATACCACGTGTTCATACATTTTTATCGCACTGTCTGTTCAAGTTTTCCTTTCATGTCTGATATCTGTCTAATTTATGAATATCTAAGAATTAAGTCGTCAGATTTTAATCCCCGCGAAGAAAATCAAGAACGCGTTAACCACGTCAGCGATATATTACTTGTTGACTGTAGTCTACGAATTGCCAATGTTTACTCAATTCTGTCGCTTATAAAACTCGATCCTTTCAAGATACAGGTTTCAAACATCTATAACTGAAATCGCTTAATTGTCTAGTTTTCATTGATACCATATTCAAGGTTGTGCCATATACGAAACCGTGTTAAATCTTTTTTTAAGGAGACAGCTATATTTAACATACGTGCTTTGCAAATTCACTTGAATCTGATAACATGGGTTCAAAAATTTTTATCGGACGCTTGATTCAAGTTTTCCTTTCATGTTTGGTACTGTTGAAGAGCTCTATCTGTCTACTTTATCACCATATAAGAATTAAGTCATCATATTTTAATCCCGCAAAGGAAACCGAGAATGCGTTTATTAAAGTCAGAGAGATCGTACTTATCGACTATAGTCCAGATAGTCTTCCATTTGCCATTCTGTACAAAATCCTGTCGGTTACATAACTCGTTCCTTCCAAGATACAGGTTTCAAAACATAAGTCATTGTAATCGCTTAACTCTGTAGTCAACAAGTCACGTTCGTCCACAAAATGTATATACCCGTTTGTCTCAACATCCTCCGCCATTTTTGTTTGATGGTAAATCGCGAACGAAGGGAATCATTGCGTGGGAATTCGCTCAGCTGTCAACATTGGTAGAAATGGAGACATGTGATTGGCTATCAGTTAACCCTCGTAGGAATACCGGATTTCGCAGGAGATTAAAAATAACTTAAGAGGGATTACGATGGGAATAGGGCCAGTATGAGGGTTACTTCGCTTACCTTCATAATCTCTTGTATTAATTCATTCATCAACCCCAGCTTTTCCCTGCTACCCTTTCATACCCTCCCCGTGCGTTCATACAGTTGAACTTTATCACTCTTTACAGACCATGCACGTGACCTGAGTAGTGCGTTTCTGTTGGCTGTCACCCTTATGAACTATTAATGAATTTTACAAACCTTGTGCTTAGACTAAGACTGTTGACTGCAGTAGAACTCTATCTGAACCCTACTATTATGCAGAACACCTGAAACTTGCTGACGGTAAAAAAAGCACCAGTTTTCTCTGAGAGAACGCTGCTTACTTTGCTGCTGAGTGATGATGCTCAGGACAGGAGAGATTTGAATCAAGAGCGACTCACGTTCCTCCCTCGGAGGAGAAACCCTTACAGACCTCATGGGAATATCACTGTAGGGCTCATCACTTCTGGATTTTGATCCAGAGGTTCAGGAGTGAAAAAATGATTTTACTTTCTTTATCAAAAAGGCCACGAGGACCTTTTCTCTAATCTTGAGTATATAATGCATCAGAAATTCACCTTACTTGTCCCCACCCCCCACTGCCACTCCCATCTTCCAATACATCAACAAACACCAAGTGAAGAACAATGCAACTATAAATTCGATTATTTACCGTGCTAGCATGGACTGCGCAGACCTATAAGCCATTTACACTGCGTTGCGTGTATATTTCGAAGAACTTTGGTATTTGTCTTGTAATGGTGTTCAAGGTACTCCGACTTTTACCACGATTGTAGCACCTATTTTTAAATCCTGTGACTACCCCACCCACCCCCTCCCCCAAAAAAACCCTCATATAGAACAAGTAGCGAGTCACTTAGACACTCAGTCTCCCTTACTAACCCTTCAACTCAAACGTCTCGTGCATCGTTTTGTATTTACCAGGAGTTATTTCCCCTCTGTTCACTTACTACATTTCATCGTTGCTAATTAAGGAGGCTCGAAGTAGTTTCTCCTTTTTACAATCAAATAAACATATTATGTCTATAGATACAGTTAGGGTAATCATATCAAGACGAAATTTAGCCAGGGTGTTAAGTACCCATCGCAGATTTCTCACATTATATTTTCCTCCAAAATAAAGTTAGCATGGCAACGATATTAGGCATTGCTTTGAGCCTTAAAATCAACATATATTGTCTTTTTTGAAGAAACGAGACGGTGAAATTTTCTCATTCAGTGTTACCAGATAATGTTAGAAATTATCTCCAAAATATTTCAAATCTGTATTTTTGAAATGTCTCTATTTTTTTTTTTTTTAATTTGAAGGACAAACGTTTTCAAATTAATCTAAGCTAACTTGCAAAAAATGAAAAAAAATGGCCAGTAAAACTGGCTCTAATATTGCAGCTCACGCTTGGCGTAACAAGCACTCTATTAACTTCAACAATGCCAGAATAATTGACAAAGGAAACTTTCAAATTCGAAAAACTTTGGAGTCTTGGCACACCGCTAACACTAATGAAGCATGAAGCAGACAATAACTCCAAGCCTTTGGGGAGGTGCGGTGGCCTCATGGTTAGTGTGCTCGACTCCGGATCGAGTTGTCCGGGTTCGGGGCCTGGCCGGGGACATTGTGTTGTGTTCTTGGGCAAGACACTTTACTCTCACGGTGCTTCTCTCCACCCAGGTGTATAAATGGGTACCGGCGTAATGCTGGGGGTAACCCTGCGATGGACTAGCATCCCATCCAGGGGGGAGTTAAAATACTCTTAGTCGCTTCATGCTACTGAAACCGGAGATAAGCGCCGGCCTTAATGGGCCTTCAGGATCGTAACAGAGACTTTACCTTACCTTTGTCAAAACAATACTCTATTCTTTTAGATTAGCGCATTTTTTCCTTTTACCTTTTATTACAATTTTTAACACTTCCATTTTGTATATATTTCCATCTCGCGCATATACATCTTCTTTTAAAGGCTTTAGTCTGGAAGACGAAAGCTTACTTTTTTATTTTTTCTTTACCAGACAATGCTTTTTTACGTTTCCAAAACCTGGTTACCTTTTATTTTTAAAACAAGGGCTGTGTCTGAATCTTGAAATCATGTTTCATCTGTAAATTCAGTGCAGTCACTATACCAGGAACCCATTACCTGCACCGGACTGTCTCAGTTGCCCTAGAGGCATACGTAGACTCAATCGGCAAAGCACAGCATCCATACTCTTTCGCTGTAGTGCAGCCACGGGTGACGATCAAACCAACGTGAATGGAAGGACCTATTCCTGTTGCCGTTGGACTTGGGTTCCAAGCAGAGGTAACTGTTTCAATTGACTCAACAGCAGCATAACCCCGGCCGCTCTCAGAACTCCTCTCTGGCATTTC
Organism: Montipora capricornis; assembly: GCF_036669925.1. Taxonomy (NCBI): domain Eukaryota; kingdom Metazoa; phylum Cnidaria; class Anthozoa; order Scleractinia; family Acroporidae; genus Montipora; species Montipora capricornis. Next base: position 25,351,016 of record NC_090886.1, read on the forward strand.
TCGATGTTCGTCTTATTATCGTGGAGCCTTACCCAGGATAAGAGTGACTTCTGCTTCAACTTTCGGGGCTTTTTTTGTAATTAGAGGACATTGCTGAGTTTGGATCATGTTTCAAAGACGAATCTAGTAATGAAGAGTAGCCTGGATGTCAAGACGGTTTCATTCTCGTTTGCTGTAATTTTTAGCTGGTTTTCTCTGTACTTTTATATCACCGAATAAAACAAGTAAAAATATGAACTGGGGAAATGGTAATATAATTAACGTTTATCAGTAATGATTCTATCCGGAAGTATTGACATCTTGTTGTTTCTGACGTCCTGAAGAAGAAATTCTATTGTCAATATTTTATACTTGTGTGTTTTTACTTTTTAGGGGAAAAAAGTGGAGGGGCACGGGGCTCCCCGGCCCCTCCCCTTGCTACTGCCCTGCTTGCTAACCTGTACACTGTTCCACGTCCACTGATTGGCTCATAGACTCCCTTGATTTAAGTCTTGGGGTGACATATACGTAATGAAACAAATAAAGTGACGAAGTATGATATTCCAATTGAGTTTGAGCTCGCGAAATGAAATGTGTTCCTTTGCGATGAAAATAGAATGAGGTTTCAATGATTTCAAATGTAATGGTATGAGATAATCAAAACGTTGTTCATGTCTCTTTAATTTACATTGTCTTGCAAAGCAAGTCAACGAAATTCTTACACTGAGTACTGAATTAGGCGCCGTTTCAACATTGTCTTTTCTTGCAAGTATCAAGTTTTGTGATCCGCTAATTATTATTATTATTATTTTTTTTTTATCATTTTTAATGAAAACGCGAGTCAACACTTAGTTAATTGAGGTATACAAATATCTATGACTCGACTAAAATTTCAGCTTCTGCAAACCAAATGAACTTCCATAATTCCAAAAAACATTAAACGTTTTTTTGATTTTTTGGAAAAAAGGCCTTTAAAGGCCTCAAAAGTGCTCTTAGCAATTCAAAGAGCATTTGCCATTTGCCATTTTTCAGTTCTGGTGGTTGTTTTTGAGCAAATTCTACCAGATGTTCCCCACTTATAAAAACAAAACAAAAATAAGCTTTTCCGTTTGAACAGTAGAACTAGTTGTTTGAGTGGATTTAGAGATGAAAACGTTAATTTCAACGGCGATCCTCGCAGTGGACCCCGATTCTGGACAGGTCAGCGTTGACTTTCATGTAATTTGGCAACACCTCCCAAAAGAAATGCCAGGCTTAAATCCCAAGACAAACAAGGCCCAAACTACAGAATACAGGGCCACTTTTGAAGGCCCATCTCTTTCAAGTGGCTCAGCGGCTCGTCAGTCGATTGTAAGGTATATTATTCAGATAGCTCATCAGTCGATTCCAAGCACTCTTTCAACATTTTAGCTTTCAGTTTATGGTTCGGTTAACTACCTAAGCCAAAGCTTATTATAAAGTGGGATAACTTGTTATTACAAAGTGTGACAGCACAATTTATTACAAAGTGGGACAACTTGTTATTACAAAGTGTGACAAAACAACTTGCCTTGAAATATAATGCATAATCTTATGTTAAACGCGCCCATTTACAACTACGGCCGTTACTCGCTTCACGCTTGGTTTTTACTTTGTATATTTATATATGTTTATCCCGCACGTACGAAAAGAATCGTCATATTCTGTCTGATTGGTTGTTTCTTGGTAAACTTAAGACTAACCCATGAACCCTGCTTGGGTATAACTATAGTTATTCTGTATTGTTTTGGATAACCGAGGCGTACATTTTCTTACTATAGTTAGAGCGAACAGAGAAGCGGTCACATTCCCTAAATGGCTAACTCCCGTTATCCCCGTCTTAACTATAGTTAGTAGCCCCAATGTGACCTCAGCCAATGTCTGCTTCATTAGTGTTAGCGGTGTGCCAAGACTCCACAGTTTTTCGAATTCGTAAGTTTCCTTTTTCAATTACTCTGGCATTGTTGAAGTCAATAGACTGATTGTTTCGCCAAGCGTGAGCTGCAATTTTAGAGCCAGTTTTACATATAATTTTACATTTCGAATGTGTTCCTTTTTCCTCGTTGAAAGACACCTTCCCGTCTCAGCAATGTAGCTCTAGGAACAATCGGCGCCGGGGATTTTATACACCACATTAGTTTGAAGTTCAATAGGAGGCCTAAACTTGGGGGAAGGGAATTCTGGTTGCAAGGTCTTTTGAGGTCTAGTAACAACGTTCTTTCGAAGAAGACGATTGAGGGGTTCTGTAATACCACGAACATAAGGAAGGCACGCCATGGCGGTGGATTTATTTTCAATTAGATGGAAAAACAGGCCCACCAATTCTTCCGGTGGAGGAATAAGTTCCGGGGAAGGATTTTCTTTTTTAATACGTTAGAGATGACGGCAAGTGGATAGCCGTTGGCAATGTAAAAAATATGTAATACTGGCTCAAATATTTCAGTTCACAATTGGCGTAACAATTATTCTATTGACTTTAACAATGCCAGAGTAATTGAGAAAGGAAACTACCGAATTCGAAAAACTTTGGAGTCTTGACGCACTGCTAACAGTAATGAAGCAGACAACTCCAAGTCTTTGCCAAAACAATACTCTATTCTTTTAGATTAGCGCATTTTTCCCTTTTACCGTTTTATTGCAATTTTTTCACACTTCCATTTCGTATATATTTCCATCTCGCGCATTTACATCTTCTTTAAAGGCTTTAGTCTGGAAGACGAAAGCTTACTTTTTTATTTTTTCTTAACCAGACAATGCATTTTTACATGTTTCCAAAACCTGGTTCCCTTCTATTTTTAAAGCAAGGGCTGTGTCCGAATCTTGAAATCATGTTTCATCGGTAAATTCAGTGCAGTCACTATACCAGGAACCATTATTTCATTATTTCTTGGGATTTAGATTCATGTTGTTACACTTGGCCCATTGGGAAATGCAGTCTAGGTTATGTTGTGTCAGGGAAGCCTCGCCAGAGGAGATAAGCTCAGAAATTGTGATGTTATCAACGTACTTCCATTTATTTGAGAGGAGAGGGGAACGTCTGGCTAGGTCGTTAATAATTATCAGGAATAGTATTGGACCTAGCTTTGTACCCTGAGGTACCCCTGCATGGACGGGCATCCACTCCCCTGTAGGGTTTACGACCTTTACGCCTTGGCGCCGACAATTAAGAAAGCTGCAAATCCATCTTATCAGAGAATCACGTACTCCAAGATGGATGAGCTTAAAGACCAAGATGGTATGGTCAATGTGATCAAACGTCTTTCTGAAATCTAGGAAGCACACTCTCAGGAACTTACCAAGGTGGTCAATGGACGAGAGCCAGTTGTGTACCATGACTACCGAAGTGCTGGGGGTCGATGATATGTCACATCTTCTAACAGCCACTCAACAACGAATTCCTCTAGCACTTTAGAAAGCACCGACGTCAGGGCGATAGATCTTAAATTCCCATCCTCAGTTATGGGCGTGGCCTTGGGAACAGGAGTGATTTTAGTGTCCTTCCATTGTGTCGAGAATATCCGCGATGACAGCGGGCGGTTAAAAATGCTAGTAACCGGCTCAGCCAGCTCAGGTGCAAACTCTTTTAGGAGACGGACTGGGACTCCATCGGGACTTGGTGCTTAAAGGTACCTAGACCGAGCAGCCTTTTACGAACCGCTGTAGTAGATATGGTGGGTGGTTGTTCAAGCGATGGCAAATAAGCTAGGAGCTTTAAGGTGTCAAGATGTTGAAGGTCCGAAGTCACTGATATGAAAATGTTGTTTAGACGAGTGGCGAGGGTCTTACCAGATATAACGTTGCCGTTCTCGTCTGGATAGCACAATTCAGCAGCAGTACGGTGGGTTTCCCAGCAAGCTTGTTCACCAAGCCCGACCAGTTCCTCGGGTCAGTACCCTTTAGGTTTTGCACCTTGCGTGAGTAAAACTCCTTTTTGCGTTTGCAGGTGACTTCCCGTACTTTGTTTCTAAGATGTCGCCATTTTTCGGTAAGCCCATGAGTAACTTTGATCAACTAAAAATTTCAGCTATAGAGACTTTTAGCTGTGATAATAACATTATTTTAGGGTAACAAAAATGTTGCTTTCCAATGTATGTCAAAGTATTTAATGATTTTATCTTAAAATACATTGAAGAGTAATATAGCCTCTATTTCATCCAAAACGATAATACAAGAAGATAATATCAACTCGTGTTTGTAAGACATTAAGAACATCAAAACATAAATCAAACGTATCGTATAAACTCTTGTTCATTAAGAAAATAACAAACAGCGGTGATAATGCGTTGGAATACAATGTTTATCACTGCTGTTTGTGTCATTTTCTTAATAAATCAAACGTGTTGTTCAAACAAAATAGTAGGTTAAGAAACTTTAAGTGAAAGTGTGTGATGATTTTAGTTTAAAATGGGTTAAATACACTATAGCCTCGATCTCATGCAAATCGATAATCCAAGGAAATATCATCATGAACACTGAATAGTCTGGCAGCATCTGTATTTC
>NC_090886.1:25363012-25368012 GCF_036669925.1 Montipora capricornis
AAAATCGTCTCACCTTACTTAAGTTGAGTGTCTTTTTCCCTCCTGTGTGGTCTTTGAGCCGATTTACGGCCATTCCTGTTTAGAGGAACCGGTTTGCTCCCTCTATATATACTTTCCAAGGCTGGGTACTCTCACAAAGCAGTCGATCCGATCCGCCGAAGGAAAACGGCCGTAAATTCTCTCCAGCAGCTCCAGTGGTCTCGAAATTCCGGGTAGAGCACGGACGATAGTTAATTTTTCCTTCCGTGGTCTTTGCTTGGCGTCGAATCTTCACAGAGGCCGAATAAAACGTTGGCAATCTCTGAAAACTTTCCCGTTTTAAGCCATCGATCACTTCCTTGAAATCCTACAGAAGTCTTTCTTTAGTTTCACAGATGAACAACAACAAGTATTGAGAACTGCCGGGTACGAGGGTATTGAGTTTTGATGGGAGCAAAGGACTGTCTCCCACCCGGAGTGGAAGTAATTCAAGTCTCAGGCCGGGTCACTAAGCTAACTTTTCACCGTTGGAGTAACGCGAAGTTTGAACAAAGCCTCTTTCGATGGCTTAAAACGGGAAAGTTTTCAGAGATTGCCGACGTTTTATTCGGCCTCTGTGAAGTTTCGACGCCAAGCAAAGACCACGGAAGTAAAAATTAACTATCGTCCGTGCTCTACCCGGAACTTCGAGACGACTGGAGCTGCTGGAGAGAATTTACGGCCGTTTTCCTTGGGCGGATCGGATCGACTGCTTCGTGAGAGTACCAAACCTTGGGAAATATATATAGAGGGAGCAAACTGGTTCCTCTAAAACTAACAGGAATGGCCGTAAATCGGCTCAAAGGCCACACAGGAGGGAAAAAAACACTCAACTAAAGTAAGGTAAGACGATTTTTATTTAAATCGCTACATTTTCATAGGTCACAGAAACAATCGATGTTTTCCCCATACAAATCCTTGCAAATATGCAAATCGCTCGAGTCATCATATAAAGAGCTGCTCATATATCGAGCTTGGGCTACCTGTGGTTAAGCTTATCGATAAGCGGTCGTTAATCGATAAGTAATCCGTCATGCCAAAAATACACCGGAAGACGACTTCATCGTTTGTCAACGTCACGACACCACCGTTTTGGGGCGTCAACAAAGTTAATCATGATCGAATCTAGTGCGAGTTCTCGTGCGGTCTCGAAAGTAATATTCCAAATTCGTGGTTTGCGCTCTTTTTTTCAGACAGGGCACTTTGTGTGATGGTCTCATAGTGCAGGCATATGGTCTCATAGTGCAGGCATATGCCTTTACAACAAGGCTACAAATCATAGAATTCCATAACTGTTTTGCTGAGAAAATAATTATTGAGCCGGCATTCAGCTTACGAGTAGAGCCTAGTGGATAATTTACTCCAAATGTCTCTGGACTATTCACAACAGTGACAGAGCGAACACCGCGGCAAAATGAGTGCGCAGGCTTGACCCACGTGCGAATCGTTTACACGCGGGAGGGACTGGTAAAAATTAAATTTGCAATAGAAACAACAGCGCGGCAAAATGGCGACAATTTAAATTCTCTGTGTTTGCTTTCATTTTGCGATGATAAGAACAACACTACTTTGATAAGGTTTAAATTTTGAAGAGAGCTTCCTGAAAGACTAATCTTCCATGTGTCTTTTCAAACCGAAAAACTATAGTTCAAACCAGGAGAATTTTACCTTGCAGTCGAGCGCTAGAGCAAAAGGACGAAGTTCGTAATGTTATTAGTCGCGATGGTCTCTGCGTTGGTAAACCTCTGGGGGGAAAACTGTGCACTGAGAAGGAAAACGCCAGGTAAACATCTTTGCAAGGGCAGAATGATAATTCCTTCTGGGAAGATGGCTTATGTTGCTCCTGTTGAATGAGGAAATCGTCTGTTTGTTTCATTGGAATCATTTGAAAGTGAGGAGCGAGGCAATAAAATAGAGAAAGTAAGTCTTAATTTTAAGAGAGGATCGCAAAAAAGTTTTGAAACTAAGTATAAATTTGACTCCAATGCTACTTGATGTTTCCCTTTTACTTGGAGTTTGGTAGTGGTCCATCGTTGAAAATATTTTTCCAGTATTTTTCCTGCAGCTAACTGGTAACTGTAATTTTTTTCTCCAGCTTTGTCGATCACCTTGTAGAGCCTTGCTAGGATGAGGGTGGGGAGACATGAGAATCATGATAATGAAACCATTCACCTGCATGTGTTTTTAAAATACTAATTTCACTTTTGCATGCATTGCACCAGCAAACATCCAGCCTAAATTTTGCACTGTGTGTCAAGATACTGAGAGAGGAATGTAATCATACATCCAGCAAGACAAGAGGCATCCTGCTTCATACTGTAACATTTTATTGTGCACAACTGATCCAGTTTCACTACCCAATGATAGACCCACAATGGCTCTATCTGGACCCACAATGACTCTATCTGATTCCTTTTCAACAACAACAACCACAACAACTACTATGGTATGTGTTACCACAAAACACAATATACAGTAACTCAAATATCTCTCTAATTTTATTGTTGTAAGTACTGTATATTCATTATTAAGACTATTACAAGTAGGAGCATTCTCAGAAGTTAATATCCAAACCCATGCTCAGCAAGAGAAAGACTAGAATAACATACAGCTGTATTAATGAAAGTAAGACAGTTTACTTGAATTTAAAAAAAATATATTTGCTTGTTCAAAAATTGACTTAGAAGGTGTGGCAAGTAAATAATTATCGTCCCTTTTCTAGACAATTTTGAAGAGCTGTTTGGAAACCATCTTGTATTAATCACTGACATGCTCACATCTGTGATGTTTAATTTGCAGTAATACTGTTGTCATCATGCAGGATCTCATGCAGGAAAAAATGAGAGATAAATAACAACCCTGGCTTTTTTCATCACAAAACCAATAAAATATTCAATGCTGAAATCCTCATCACAATCTCTGAAAACAATCTGGAATGTTGCTTGCCATGCATGGTTTGACCAGATCAGCACACACACACCAGGAAGAGTTTTAGACTTAAGCACTGGAATAAGAATAAATGACATGTTTAAGAAACAACAGGAAACTGATCAAAGTAAAACAATAATATTATTATTTCTTGGTCATTTTTTCATGCACATGGAAATCTGTGCCCTATTTGTAAAGATCCCTTTATAAAAAAAAAATAGAAAACAACTTAACTGACTCCCTTAATAAGAGGTTTTGTCTAACAATGCAGGTAAAAACAGTTGCTCACATCTTGAAAGTAATGACAGTCAAAATGACAGCCAGCCAGATATCAACACTTTCCACAAGATTTCTTCAGGTCATGAAATCAACAGAAATCTAGAGATCAATTAAATTTAATCATACCACAACCTAGTGTGTCCTGCAAAGCAACACAGAGCTGGAAAGGAAAGAGCATCACCATCTACCATACAAACCATTGCTCTTGCTGTGGAGAACCAGGTCACAGAAAAATCCAATGCTATCGAAACACATGTCAGAGGTTAAACTTATGTTGTGTCAAAACCCTCCCCGTTTTTAGAAGAATTGCCCTTAAGCGAAAAACAATAAACGAAAAATGTTATCAGTTTAAATTTTACAACTTTTAGGTCTTCAACGGTGTGACCGAAACACGAGCAAAGATGGTTTGGCAAAGATAACTTCCATGGAAACGACATAAACAAATAAATATATTTCATGCCTAAAATAAGCTTACCTCTTTTGACTTTCTCGTTGAAAACAACTCGGAACTACTGTTTAGTTTTTCTGTCGAGTCCATGTTGAGCGTGAGATCTTGATCAACAAAAGGTCCAATAGAACTTTTCCTTCACCGCCGAATAAACTCAAAAGCAAAGAGCTCAAAAGCTCGAATCAAATGAATCAAATGTCTTCGAAGCGGAGCATGCGCACTCATTTTGCCGCGGTGTCGACAGAGCGCAAAAACGCTAGACATGCGCACTGGAATCACACTTGTGTTGCCGCCATTCCATTTTCAAAATAGCCGACGACTAATCAAAATCCACCACATCATTGTGGAGGCTGTCACGCCGCTGGCGTTTCTCTGAGAAAATTTGCAAAAAGATGATCTGAATCTGCCATCATTCAACGATGCTTCAGAGCCGTCAGGGAAGAGATCGGACCAAAACCAGTTCGCCTAAAGCAATAGAGTTTTTGACCAGTTTCGAAGCTTCATTTGACGTTCGTTGTTTAGAGTTTTGCGTTTCTTAAGGTGGTCGGTTACTCTTTAAGCTCAGAACAGAGATATGTTGGAGGTAAATTGTTTTCGCGAAACATATCAAATATGACTTTTTTTTCGTTGATATGAAAATTTTTGAGAGGTGTTTAAAGGTGGAATTCCGATTTCATACACCAAGAGAGACTTTTTCAAATCGAAGTTTGAAGAGAAGCAGGTTTTTTTACCGCTAGTGTTCGTCTTCACAGTTGTAACTGGTTTTACACAGAAAAGCGAAGTCCAGTGCCTAATACTTTCACGCCACTCGATATAGTTTGTGAGGTTTTGGGGTCGTAAGTTGTCCTGAAATGCATATAACGTACATGTATGTTTTTAACTTCGAGTTAATATCTTGTCGACATTGTTCATGTAATACAATGTAAGTTTTCTCGCTTTATAAGCCAAGGCGACAGAGCGGCTGCCTGTTATATTTAAAACAGCGGCAAATATTGACAACAAACCCTGTTATTTTTTCCCCTTTAACAACGTTCATTGCTATGTTTTGTGTAACTAAAAATAAAATATGTCAACTGTCACATCTGACTGCTGGGGGATTGTGTGCTTTTTCAAGTTTATGGGACTCTTTGCAAAGGGCGAGTTAAGTTAATTCAACAAAGTAAGCTGCTTTTTCCATTTAGAGACTGAAAATGTCAGCAAAGGTGCTCTAGTTCAATGTGCAAAGCGCTTTTTTTGGCTTTTGATGCCAGCAGTTCACCACACTAGAAAATTTTTATTCGAGGGCCACTTGCTACTGGCTCACAAAGACTACAGAATTTGCCACATG
>NC_090886.1:25380512-25415512 GCF_036669925.1 Montipora capricornis
CCTGCAACTCTTTGAGAGATTTCGGCAATTTATGGTCATTTATCTGGATACCGTGAGTGCGATTTACATCAACAGGGTTTAGTACTAACCATTCTACCTCCTTTTTAGAAAGCAACTCCACTGATTTATCAAGTTTTCTTCTTTTTTCCTTCACTATCGCTTACCTCACTGACACATTTCGTCTCAGTAGATCGAAATGTTTGTCTGAGTCTACGCTGGGGGTTCATGTGACAAAGTCTATTTTGTAGCATTAGCGCAAAGCGCTATTCCGCAGTTGTTGCCCTCTCCAGGTCGCTCCGAATGTTTTGCTGCGATTCTTGAAGGAAACTGAAGTCTAAATATGTAACAAAACACTTAATGTCTGGTACTTCGGGAAACTAGTTAGTTTTGTTTTCCCTCGAGTCCCGTTGTTTCCCTAGAGTTCGTCTCGGGAAACACCAGGACTCTCGCAAACACAAAACTAACTGTTTTCTTCGGGACCATACATTAAATGTATAACGTATTTCTGTCAACTGGCACCTTTATGCAGACAAGGGATGTATTTGAGCGTAAAGTTTATCGGTGTTTACGTGTGCAATCAATGCGAGACGCTGCAAACCTTGTCAAAGGAGAATAACTTTCAAACTGTCAGCAATATATTGGCCATTAAAAAACCCCAACTCCGTGTTGACGAGATAGAGCACTGTTGAAGAATCAATTGCTATAATTTAACTCCTTTTTTCAGTGCTGTTTCTCATTCACTCCATGAGGAGCTTAAGCCGACTCAGGAATTCTCGGCTGGACGTCTCCTGACGGTGTAGATATCCATCAACAAAGGCTAAAAACATGACACAAAAGGTGTTTCGTATTCAGAAAAGTGTTAAAGCATTCAGGATCGATCAGATTGTACTGTGAACTTACGTTAAGCAGAAAAAAAGTAGTTAATTTTTTATTGAGTGACCATATTTAGGGGCGAGATGAATTTTGTGGGGAACACAAATCTATTTCAGTTCGTTGGCGCGTATCGACAGTGGCGGTTAGTGCTGGGACACGGAACCGTTTTTCGTTCCATAGGATTTATGGATTAACTCTCTCACCCGGGGAAAAATGGTACAGGTCGCCGTCGTCTCTCGCCGACCGGCACTCCTTCGACGCTCCTCGCCGCTGGTGAGCGAGAAGACCTCTGGCATCCAGGGTAAAATGTTAGCCAATTTGTCGAAGGAAAGCTTTTTCAGCTCTTTCGAAGAGAGACTTGTCGCCTTCAAATCGGTAATTTTTTTGCGGGAAAATGGTGATCACGTTCCGAAATTCGGCGGGTCTAATCTGCAGATCGCAGGTCGCAGGTCACAGGTTGCAGTCATTGTTTCACCAATACAAAAAGTATCCTAAACATTCTTAAAAGGTAACCTTAGGCCTAAAATCTTTTGTCTAGGCCTAATTAGGCCTAAAGTTAGCTTTCAAGAATGTTTAGGATACTTTCTGTATTGGTGAAACAATGACCTGCAACCTGTGACCTGCGACCTGCAGATTAGACTCGCCGTCCGAAATTCTGGTAAAAACGTGGACTGACGAAGCTTATGGAATAACTTTGGTTCGCCTGTGTGGGGGGATTAATTGAGCAGTCTTGGTCTGAATGTCATGGATTTCTGTATTCATGTTTTCAAACGAGTTATGGAGGCAGTAAACAGTGTTGACGTCGGGGAATTCGGTGATGGAAGCCTTCCCGGTATACAGGCTCACGCTCAAACGTTGAGGTAAAATAATTGCTGTTAGGTTCAATTTCATGATATCAGGATGTCATGATAGCAGCTAGGAAATTGATAAGTCTGTGATTAATATTGAATGTGTCTCCCTATTACATGCTGGGAAATCAATTAGCCCGGAATGAGATTTTACACAGCTACAATTGGGCATTCTAAATTTCCCAGTTCCTCAGTTATCGAGTTTCATAAGTATAAAACTTAAAAATGGTTTGCTTTAAAATCAGAAAAGAACCAATTCACCGTTGCTGTTGAGAAAAGTGTATGGCAGGCAAAACAAGTTATATCTCGGTAGCCTGAAAGTTAACTGACAAAATAATTCGCCTGTGTTTAAATTAACAAATACACCAATACATCACTAACGTTTCATGTTTAACCGGAGAATTATGTTCGATGGTCTAATAGCAGTTGAGTTTTATTCCTCAGTTATCGAGTTCCATGGGTATAAAACTTGAAAATGGTTTGCTTTAAAATCAGAAAAGAACCAATTCACCGTTGCTGTTGAGAAAAGTGTATGCTTATGCGAGGCAAAACAAGTTGCATCTCGGTAGCCTGAAAATTAAGAAATAATTTGCCTGTGTTTAAATTAACAAATACACCAATACATCACTAACGTTTCATGTTTAACCGGAGAATTAGGGAAGCAGATGTTGGAAGGTGTAATAGCTGTTGAGTTTTATTCCTCAGTTATCGAGTTCCATAAGTATAAAACTTAAAAATGATTTGCTTTAAAATCAGAAAAGAACCAATTAACCGTTGCTGTTGAGACAAGTGTATGCCAGGCAAAACAAGTTATATCTCGGTGGCCTGAAAGTTAAGAAATAATTTGCCTGTGTTTAAATTAACAAATATACCAATACATCACTAACGTTTCATGTTTAACCGGAGAATTAGGGAAGCAGATGTTGGAAGGTGTAATAGCTGTTGAGTTTTATTCCTCAGTTATCGAGTTCCATAAGAATAAATTTTAAAAATGGATTGCTTTAAAATCGGAAAAGAACCAATTCACCGTTGCTGTTGAGAAAAGTGTATGCCAGGCAAAACAAGTTATATCTCGGTGGCCTGAAAGTTAAGAAATAATTTGCCTGTGTTTAAATTAACAAATATACCAATACATCACTAACGTTTCATGTTTAACCGGAGAATTAGGGAAGCAGATGTTCGAAGGTGTAATAGCTGTTAAGTTTTATTCCTCAGTTATCGAGTTCCCTAAGTATAAAACTTAAAAATGGGTTGCTTTAAAATCAGGAAAGAACCAATTCACCGTTGCTGTTGAGACAAGTGTATGCCAGGCAAAACAAGTTGCATCTCGGTAGCCTGAAAGTTAACTGACAAAATAATTTGCCTGTGTTTAAATTAACAAATATACCAATACATCACTAACGTTTCATGTTTAACCAGAGAATTAGGGAAGCAGATGTTCGAAGGTGTAATAGCTGTTGAGTTTTATTCCTCAGTTAGCGAGTTCCATAAGTATAAAACTTAAAAATGGATTGCTTTAAAATCAGAAAAGAACCAATTCACCGTTGCTGTTGAGGAAAGTGTATGCCAGGCAAAACAAGTTGCATCTCGGTAGCCTGAAAGTTAACTGACAAAATAATTTGCCTGTGTTTAAATTCAGTAACAAATATACCAATACATCACTAACGTTTCATGTTTAACCGGAGAATTAGGGAAGCAGATGTTCGAAGGTGTAATAGCTGTTGAGTTTTATTCCTCAGTTATCGAGTTCCATAAGTATAAAACTTAAAAATGGATTGCTTTAAAATCAGAAAAGAACCAATTCACCGTTGCTGTTGAGACAGTGTATGCCAGGCAAAACAAGTTGCATCTCGGTAGCCTGAAAGTTAAGAAATAATTTGCCTGTTTTTAAATTAACAAATACACCAAGACATCACTAACGTTTCATGTTTAACCGGAGAATTAGGGAAGCAGATGTTCGAAGGTGTAATAGCTGTTGAGTTTTATTCCTCAGTTATCGAGTTCCATGAGAATAAAACTTAAAAATGGGTTGCTTTCAAATCAGAAAAGAACCAATTCACCGTTGCTGTTGAGACAAGTGTATGCCAGGCAAAACAAGTTGCATCTCGGTAGCCTGAAGGTTAACTGACAAAATAATTTGCCTGTGTGTTTAAATTAACAAATATACCAATACATCACTAACGTCTCATGTTTAACCGGAGAATTAGGGAAGCAGATGTTCGAAGGTGTAATAGCTGTTGAGTTTTATTCCTCAGTTATCGAGTTCCATGAGTATAAAACTTCAAAATGGGTTGCTTTAAAATCAGAAAAGAACCAATTCACCGTTGCTGTTGAGACAAGTGTATGCCAGGCAAAACAAGTTGCATCTCGGTAGCCTGAAGGTTAACTGACAAAATAATTTGCCTGTGTTTAAATTAACAAATATACCAATACATCACTAACGTTTCATGTTTAACCGGAGAATTAGGGAAGCAGATGTTCGAAGGTGTAATAGCTGTTGAGTTTTATTCCTCAGTTATCGAGTTCCATGAGTATAAAACTTAAAAATGGTTTGCTTTAAAATCAGAAAAGAACCAATTCACCGTTGCTGTTGAGAAAAGTGTATGCCAGGCAAAACAAGTTGCATCTCGGTAGCCTGAAAGTTAACTGACAAAATAATTTGCCTGTGTTTAAATTAACAAATACACCAATACATCACTAACGTTTCATGTTTAACCGGAGAATTAGGGAAGCAGATGTTCGAAGGTGTAATAGCTGTTGAGTTTTATTCCTCAGTTATCGAGTTCCCTAAGTATAAAACTTAAAAATGGATTGCTTTAAAATCAGAAAAGAACCAATTCACCGTTGCTGTTGAGAAAAGTGTATGCCAGGCAAAACAAGTTGCATCTCGGTAACCTGAAAGTTAACTGACAAAATAATTTGCCTGTGTTTAAATTAACAAATATACCAATACATCACTAACGTTTCATGTTTAACAGGAGAATTAGGGAAGCAGATGTTCGAAGGTGTAATAGCTGTTGAGTTTTATTCCTCAGTTATCGAGTTCCGTAAGTATAAAACTTAAAAATGGTTTGCTTTAAAATCAGAAAAGAACCAATTCACCGTTGCTGTTGAGAAAAGTGTATGCCAGGCAAAACAAGTTATATCTCGGTAGCCTGAAACTTAAGATATAATTTGCCCGTGTTTAAATTATCAAATATACCAATACATCACTAACGTTTCATGTTTAACCGGAGAATTAGGGAAGCAGATGTTCGAAGGTGTAATAGCTGTTGAGTTTTATTCATCAGTTCTCGAGTTCCATGAGTATAAAACTTAAAAATGGGTTGCTTTAATATCAGAAAAGAACCAATTCACCGTTGCTGTTGAGATAAGTGTATGCCAGGCAAAACAAGTTGCATCTCGGTAGCCTGAAAGTTAACTGACAAAATAATTTGCCTGTGTTTAAATTAACAAATATACCAATACATCACAAACGTTTCATGTTTAACCGGAGAATTAGGGAAGCAGATGTTCGAAGGTGTAATAGCTGTTGAGTTTTATTCCTCAGTTATCGAGTTCCATGAGTATAAAACTTCAAAATGGGTTGCTTTAAAATCAGAAAGGAACCAATTCACCGTTGCTGTTGAGACAAGTGTATGCCAGGCAAAACAAGTTGCATCTCGGTAGCCTGAAAGTTAACTGACAAAATAATTTGCCTGTGTTTAAATTAACAAATATACCAATACATCACTAACGTTTCATGTTTAACCGGAGAATTAGGGAAGCAGATGTTCGAAGGTGTAATAGCTGTTGAGTTTTTTTCCTCAGTTATCGAGTTCCATGAGAATAAAACTTAAAAATGGTTTGCTTTCAAATCAGAAAAGAACCAATTCCCCGTTGCTGTTGAGAAAAGTGTATGCCAGGCAAAACAAGTTGCATCTCGGTAGCCTGAAAGTTAACTGACAAAATAATTTGCCTGTGTTTAAATTAACAAATATACCAATACATCACTAACGTTTCATGTTTAACCGGAGAATTAGGGAAGCAGATGTTCGAAGGTGTAATAGCTGTTGAGTTTTATTCCTCAGTTATCGACTTCCGTAAGTGTAAAACTTAAAAAGGGATGCTTTAAAATCGAAAAGAACCAATTTACCCTTTTCTGTTGAGAAAAGTGTATGCCAGGCAAAACAAGTTGCATCTCGGTAGCCTGAAAGTTAACTGACAAAATAATTTGCCTGTGTTTAAATTAACAAATATACCAATACATCACTAACGTTTCATGTTTAACCGGAGAATTAGGGAAGCAGATGTTCGAAGGTGTAATAGCTGTTGAGTTTTATTCCTCAGTTATCGAGTTCCATAAGTATAAAACTTAAAAATGGATTGCTTTAAAATCAGAAAAGAACCAATTCACCGTTGCTGTTGAGAAAAGTGTATGCCAGGCAAAACAAGTTGCATCTCGGTAGCCTGAAAGTTAACTGACAAAATAATTTGCCTGTGTTTAAATTAACAAATATACCAATACATCACTAACGTTTCATGTTTAACCGGAGAATTAGGGAAGCAGATGTTCGAAGGTGTAATAGCTGTTGAGTTTTATTCCTCAGTTATCGACTTTCGTAAGTGTAAAATTTAAAAAGGGATGCTTTAAAATCAGAAAAGAACCAATTCACCGTTGCTGTTGAGAAAAGTGTATGCCAGGCAAAACAAGTTGCATCTCGGTAGCCTGAAAGTTAAGAAATAATTTGCTGTGTTTAAATTATCAAATACACCAATACATCACTAACGTTTCATGTTTAACCGGAGAATTAGGGAAGCAGATGTTCGAAGGTGTAATAGCTGTTGAGTTTTATTCCTCAGTTATCGAGTTCCCTAAGTATAAAACTTAAAAATGGATTGCTTTAAAATCAGAAAAGAACCAATTCACCGTTGCTGTTGAGAAAAGTGTATGCCAGGCAAAACAAGTTGCATCATGTTAGCCTGAAAGTTAACTGACAAAATAATTTGCCTGTGTTTAAATTAACAAATATACCAATACATCACTAACGTTTCATGTTTAACCGGAGAATTAGGGAAGCAGACGTTCGAAGGTGTAATAGCTGTTGAGTTTTATTCCTCAGTTATCGAGTTCCTAGAGTATAAAACTTAAAAACGGTTTGCTTTAAAATCAGAAAAGAACCAATTCACCGTTGCTGTTGAGAAAAGTGTATGCCAGGCAAAACACGTTATATCTCGGTAGCCTGAAAGTTAAGAAATAATTTGCCTGTGTTTAAATTAACAAATATACCAATCCATCACTAACGTTTCATGTTTAACCGGAGGATTAGGGAAGCAGATGTTCGAAGGTGTAATAGCTGTTGAGTTTTATTCCTCAGTTATCGAGTTCCATGAGTATAAAACTTAAAAATGGATTGCTTTAAAATCAGAAAAGAACCAATTCAGCGTTGCTGTTGAGAAAAGTGTATGCCAGGCAAAACAAGTTGCATCTCGGTACCCTTGAAGTTAGTTAACTGACAAAATAATTTGCCTGTGTTTAAATTAACAAATATACCAATACATCACTAACGTTTCATGTTTAACCGGAGAATTAGGGAAGCAGATGTTCGAAGGTGTAATAGCTGTTGAGTTTTATTCCTCAGTTATCGAGTTCCATGAGTATAAAACTTAAAAATGGGTTGCTTTAAAATCAGAAAAGAACCAATTCACCGTTGCTGTTGAGACAAGTGTATGCCAGGCAAAACAAGTTGCATCTCGGTAGCCTGAAGGTTAACTGACAAAATAATTTGCCTGTGTTTAAATTAACAAATATACCAGTACATCACTAAGGTTTCATGTTTAACCGGAGAATTAGGGAAGCAGATGTTCGAAGCTGCAATAGCTGTTGAGTTTTATTCCTCAGTTATCCAGTTCCATAAGCATAAAACTTAAAAATGGATTGCTTTAAAATCAGAAAAGAACCAATTCACCGTTGCTGTTGAGAAAAGTGTATGCCAGGCAAAACAAGTTGCATCTCGGTAGCCTGAAGGTTAACTGACAAAATAATTTGCCTGTGTTTAAATTAACAAATATACTCATACATCAATAACGTTACATGAATAACCGGAGAACTCGGGAAGGAGATGTTCGAAGGAGTAAGAGCTGTTCAGTTTTATGCCTCAATCATCGAGTTCCATGAGTATAAAACTTAAAAATGGGTTCCTTTAAAATCAGAAAAGAACCAATTCACCGTTGCTGTTGAGGAAAGTGTATGCCAGGCAAAACAAGTTGCATCTCGGTAGCCTGAAAGTTAACTGACAAAATAATTTGCCTGTGTTTAAATTAACAAATATACCAGCACATCACTAACGTTTCATGTTTAACCGGAGAATTAGGGAAGCAGATGTTCGAAGGTGTAATAGCTGTTGAGTTTTATTCCTCAGTTATCGACTTTCGTAAGTGTAAAATTTAAAAAGGGATGCTTTAAAATCGAAAAGAACCAATTTACCCTTTGCTGTTGAGAAAAGTGTATGCCAGGCAAAACAAGTTGCATCTCGGTAGCCTGAAAGTTAACTGACAAAATAATTTGCCTGTGTTTAAATTAACAAATATACCAACACATCACTAACGTTTCATGTTTAACCGGAGAGTTAGGGAAGCAGATGTACGAAGGTGTAATAGCTGTTGAGTTTTATTCCTCAGTTATCGAGTTCCATAAGTATAAACTTAAAAATGGATTGCTTTAAAATCAGAAAAGAACCAATTCACCGTTGCAGTTAAGAAAAGTGTATGCCAGGCAAAACAAGTTGCATCTCGGTAGCCAGAAACTTAAGATATATTTTGCCTGTGTCTAAATTAATTTGAAATAAAGAGAATAAAGAAATAATTTTCCATTTTTTAATTGCATGATGCTGGCCGTTGTAAACCGTGTTTTAGGAAATATTTCATATTGATTTACTGTGCCTCTGGACTATTTTGACTAATCACTCAAAATGTATTTAAAGTAATTTGAGTTATTTGTGGTCTTTAAAACTTTATGACGAATTCTGCCCAACAAATGTGTCGAGATTAACACCTCTCTCTCTCTTTGTCTCTCGCTCTGTCTTTTTAGTGTGAGTCTTGTTACAACTCCCTCTGAGATTTTGGTAATTTTTTTTTACCTAAACAGCGGGGACCCACATTCCTGACCCAAGTTAAGCTCAACATGTTACCGCCTTTTAAATAAATAACCGTAATTTACCCGCACGCGCACGTATTACATGAGCTGTTCGGCCATCTTTTGTATGACTTTTGATTAAGTGGAAATCGTTGAATTCAATTCTTTATTAACTGTGAATCCGCTGTTAGAATGTTTTACCTGCGAAAATATGTAGCACTTAGAAATAACGGTGTACGAGCAGAGAGGGGGGGTGGGGCATAGGAGGAGGAGGCAGAGTGACATTTTTGTGTAGATGAAAATAGTATCCATCACCTACGCTTTTTTATATTTGATGAATATTTTTAGACAATACTGTGAGTGATGTAGAGGAACAAGACTTCAATGTGACCTTTCAGAAATGTAACTTTAATGAAAAGATTTGTCCGTCACTGTCAGTTAAAGCAAAACCGTTCATTTAATCAAGTTCGTTGCTATGAAAAGAAACTTAAGTTACAAAGCATTAAAACATTCGGAAACCACACAAAGAGGCTTAAAACTACCGATGGAGATATTCCGGCAAACAGAGATAAAGAAGAGTCATGTGTGCAGTTTAAGCCTACATTTTCATAAAGATATGTGAATGAAATGGTTTATATGACAACATTTTCGCAGGACCCTGTATACGATTTTTCGTATTGATGATTTCAAAAGTCATTTCATAACTGGGGGTAGTGTTGTCGGTGAAAGCATCGATTTCTGCCTCGGTCAATTCTGGTCCAAAAGTGCTTTTGTTGGCGATTTTTTCTCAGAGCTACAAAAGTGTTTTCAGCCTGCATGTTGGGAACCAATCAAAATGCTGGAAATCTAATATCCGTAGTTCAGTTTTTAATAATTATTTTACACATTTTTGTTGATCAAGTCAAAGTATTGTCATATAAATTACTTTTATTTACACAACGTGATCAGAATTTGGGCTCAACATGCAACTAGAGTTTTCTTTATCTTTGTTTCCCTTAATAAAAGGCGTAAACAGAAGAAAAGCAGGTGACATTAAATATAACCAGTATTCATCAACGTGTATGCATAAGGCGGCAGTTGAAACTTCCAAAATGGTGAACTGTACTGGATACGGAAACGCATCAAACATAACAGCGATCCGGATAATCTTTGTTTATAACAGTCCATTTGTTTTATTTATTTTTCTTCTCAACATTTTTCTTGCTATCACAGCCATACTGGGCAATACTCTTATCCTCATTGCGCTCAACAAAGTATCTTCTATTCATCCTCCAACAAAACTATTGTTTCGTTGCCTGGCGGTGACTGATCTTTGCGTTGGCCTAATCGTACAGCCATTGTGCATCGTTTGTATACTATTGGGGGTCATCTTAAGCAAAAAGTGGAGTGAAATTTTCTTACTGTCCAAGAGCTGGGAAACTTTAAATTTTATTTTGTGTGGAGTTTCGTTCCTTACAGCCGCTGCCATTAGTGTTGACAGGTTTCTCGCGCTGTCCCTGGGGCTGAGGTACAGACACATAGTGACGCCAAAGCGAGTTGCAGCAGTTATTGCCTTTTTATGGCTAACTTGGATTTCAATTGGAGTCATAGACATTTTTTGGAGCCTTTACATCGCCGGTAGTGCATCTTTTGTTCTCGGTGTAATTTCCCTGTTCATCTCAGTCTTTTCGTACAGTAAGATCGTCCTCACTCTGCGAAAGCGTCAAGTTCAACTGCAACCACACTTTCGCCGCGAACAGGGGAACGACAGGGAAATACCACTGAACATTGCACGATACAAAAAGAGCGTCTATAGCATAGCCTGGGTGCAGTTTGCAATGGTTGTTTGCTATTTGCCGCTTGTTGTTTACTTTCTTATGTTAACATCACCAATGGTCGAATTTGGTGAATTTGGATATGAAGCAAAATTTTTTTTTATGCTCTGTTCATTGACAACTACCTATTTGAACTCATCTCTTAACCCGATTCTATACTGCTGGAAGATACCTGAAGTCAAAGAAGCAATTAAGAATACAGTGAAATATATTTGCTGTCCTGTAAATTAATCTCGTCACATACCTTTTAAAACTACTTTAGTCTCACTACGCTAAGGTTATGCAATTCACCGTAACATTTTGGTCCTCTGAATTAGGATTTTTTGTATTGTTCTTATCTCCACAAGAAGGTAGATCAAGATTTTTTTCTTTTTATCTCTCATTCGTTATGATTATGCATAGCTTTTGTGTCTACTGCGCTTGTGCTAATACTAAGATATGCTAAAAAATGTTTGTTGAGTTTATCGATAAGTAATCCGTCATGCTGAAAATACACCGGAAGACACGACGACTCCATTGTCTGTCAACGTCACGACACCACCGGTTTGGGATGTCATAATGCAGCTGTGAAATGCTGCCAATAACCAGAGCCAGCGTCATAGCGCAGTTGTCAACAAAGTAAATCGAGATCGAATCTCGTGCGGTATTCAGTATTCGAGAAACCACCCACAAAAATATTTCGAGAGTAATATTGCAAATTCATAGTTAGAGTATTTGCACACTATTTCCAGGCAATGTACTTGGTGTGGTGGTCTCATAGTGCAGGCTGTTGCAAATGCCTTCGCATATCATAGAATTCCAAAACAGTTTTGAGAGAACAGTCACCTTACGAGTAGAGCCAAGTTGGATATAATCAGGCCTCCTAAATGAATTCACTCCAAACGTCTGTGAAATATTCAGAACAGTACCACCAAATAATCAGTCTAGCTCTCTTATAGGTAACAGGAAAATACATGAATCTGAAAGTTCCGCTGATGATAAGAAATCTTATATGCAAACATGCATGTTACAATTTGTTATTAAATTGATTCACCGGTGAAGCATACTTGAAATATTTTAGAAAAATACAATCGTTTCTATTTCACTGTACACATTAACTTGCTCGAGATGATTTCACATTACATAACTGCTGGTGCATATTTAACACTCAATATCAATTATACAATGTTCCGATTTGTGTATTTGTAGATCGATTTGATATGAGCCCGGAGACAATAAATGACATCTGTAATGGTGATTCTTATCTTGAAATTACGATGAACCTGTCATGTCTTTACCCAATATCATACATCACATTGCCCATAATCCAAAACCATTTTAAATTATTTTACTTACAACAATCAATACACTCTCTTATTAAGATAACAATGCTTTCATTACTTGTCTTGCTATAAAGATTTTGCATACAGACACATGCACGCATTGCGTACCTATTTTAAAGCCTGTCTCTATGTTAACATAATTTTTCAAGTCCATCTAATATGAATGATGATGAAGTTAACATTTAAGACAACTATGCATTAACAGCCAGCTTTCTGTTATACTTCGATCCAAAAGTCGTTTCTGAGCTTAACACTGACTTAACATGCGACCGGACCACTTACCTGTTAGCTCAGGTGGTAGAGCAAAGGAAAACTCGGGGTCTGTAAATGCTTATACTCTTTTTTCTTCTCGGAGAAAGAGAATGATCCATAGGACCCATCACTTGTTCATATTCAAAGAGCCCACATTCTGTTCGCAAAGACAAGGGCACGTATTTCCCATTGTTGTCGTCCGGCCTAAGGTCGTAATGTGTTTCTGTCAACTAGCACCTTTATGCAGACAACGGATGTATTTGAGCATAAATTTTATGGCTGTTAACCTTGCGATCAATGCGAGAGGTTACAATCTGCGTCAAAAGTCGTTGAGAAACCTTGTTAAAGGAGAACAACATTCAAACTGTTCGCATTATACTGGTCATATAAACAAGAGAACAAATGAAAGAAACTTTTAAAAACGCGATGTGGATTAGTGCATTGTCCAGTATAGCGGTGATAGCAAGAAAAATGTCAAGAAAAACAAAGAGGAAAAAGGAAGGAGAAGTTTGGAGAAGTTGTCAAGTTTTGGAGTATTAAAATACAAACTTCTGTAGAAGAAAACAACCTGCCTTTTACGATGTGTTTTTGAAAATCAATACTTCAATCATGTAATTTTTTGTGCCCTAATCACAACTTTTGCAAAGCTTCTTAATTAGTACAATGGCACCATGGCACACAATCATCTCTTTCAAATAGGTTTTGTGTAAACAGTTTGGTTTGTTTATTATTATTATTATTATTATTATTATTATTATTATTATTATTGTTATTATTATTATTATTATTATTATTATTATTATTATTATTATTATTATTATTATTATTATTATTATTATTGTCATTACTTAATTGCTACCTGCTTGGACATCACTACGCAACTGTTACAACAACCATGTCTGGAATAATTTTGCTAGGGAGCTAAAAACTTTGTCGTTTAACAGAAAATTCACGTTTTCCGTTATTAAAGAGAAAATATTACAAGCAATGCGGTCAGTTGAGTTGACTTTCGAAAGCATTAGTGCGGAAAACTCGTTTGTACTAAGGATCATGTTGAACTATCGTCATATAAATCACTATCATTACATAACCAGAAGCTCGTGACCTTGAAGCGTTTAACTCTGGTTCAGAGCTGGGTTTTTTCAGTTTAAAAGTGTCCTTATTTGGATGTAACATAGCTTGTGCATTTTCCCGCGCGTGCAGCATCGATCTTATTTTTGTCCATATTTGGGCATAAAACTGGTGTTCCCAGCTTTGTTCCAAGGAAAAGAGTTGCAAGTAATGTTCTTTAACTTATATTTGTTTTCATGGCGCAAGCTAAAAGCTTTTGCTATAACCTGAAAGTGAAGAACAAATCTTTTTTTCTAATTACATTTCTGAAAGGTTACAATGAGGTCCTATTCATTAACCTCACTCACCCCTTAATTTTTCAAATATTAAAAGCTGAGTGTTTTAACAGTTTTTCTTGAGTATATTTTGTCGGTTCTCAGGTTGAATCCGTTGAATTGATGATCTTCATTTCACCTGATTTTACACCCAGACACAAAGACAAAAATTAAAATTAAGAACAGGGTGGTTCCATCAGTCGTTAATACAGCAAGCCATTGCTGTATTCCTGACCGCAGATTCATCAAACATCACTGAAAAGCAAATTAAGACATTTTAGGTGCTTGTCATAGGTAAAATTCCTTTTCCCGAGAATAAATTTTTTTTCCCCTCCGCTGTATGCGCTCAAGCTTATCACTGTTTCGTGCGGTGTATGGCGACCACACAACTGATCCATATTCCTTTTACGATCTCACCAACGTGCAATGCAGCACCTTCAGGGTTTCGGTATCCTTCCAACTTTTACAAGTTCTTCTGAGTAGGCCTAAACTTCTATTAGCTTTATTTGTAATGGCATCAACATGAGAGTTCCAAGAAAGATAAAGGTAAAGTAACTTTATTTAACGTCAGTAGTTCCTTCAAGCGTGTTCCAAAATAAGATGCGTTTTTCCAAAATTGAATTTTTCGTGGTCAAACACCTTCGTAACATCAAGGAAAGTTCAAATTCAGACAAGCAATACAAGTATCTTACCGCAGACATACGTTTATTGGAGTAATAGAATCACAATATTAAGAATTTCCAACGAGCACTATTTTTCACAGAAAACTCTTGGGCAAAAACTGTACATACTTCACAGAGCCCAATCAAACCCTTCAAAATTGCAGTATAAAAGAGAAAACAGGCACTAAGTGGCATTTAGCTGCAAAAATGCATTGGCCTAACACCATTACTGCTCTAATAATAAGTCACTTACATGGATGCAAAAATTCTGCATGCTTTCTGTGTCGTGCCAATCAGTTGAAATCACGCTATTGATGCAGAACTTCTGCGACTCTTTAAGTTCAGTGACACACTCAAAATCCATTTACAAATGAAATGAAATAGATGCCGAAATTCTGCATGCCTTAATTTTAGGTGATGTTCAGTCAAACCAAAAATATATTAACCAACGCAAACCTGGAGGCATGCAAAAATTTTGCATCATTATGTGTAGTAATCGGCATGGGATACCAATTTAAAAAAAAAGGATGCAGAAATTCTGCGTCTCTATGAGTTCAGAGGTACTCTCACATTTCATTTACAAATATAATAGGTGCAGAAATTCTACATGCCTTAATTTTGGCTAATGTTCAGTCAAAACCAAGAATGCATTCACCAACGCAAACCTGGGGGCATGCAAAAATTCTGCATCATTATGTGTAGTAATCGGCATGGGATACCTATTAAAAAAAGAGGATGCAAAAATTCTGCGTCTCTATAAGTTCAAAAGTACACTCACATTCCATTTAAAAATTTAATGGAGGCAGCAATTCTGCACTATTGATGTGCAGTTCAAACCATTGCACGTTCAAATACACGAACCTGTGGCTATGCAAAAATTCTGCATTTCTGTGGCAATTCACATCACCCCTTCAAAAAAAAATTAAGGAATTCTGCATCTCATACCTACTCTTTCGTAATAGAATTAGCTTTGAAGGAATTTAGTAGAAAACAGATGCTTAAATTCTGCCCCTTGCAGCAGCACATTATCAAGAAAATAAGAATTAGTCAAAAAAATAAGCAGAAAATACGCAACAATTCTATATCTCTTAGGAAAGTCGAAAGGAAACTGACAAGGTTCTAAGATACGATTCATTCTTGTAAGATGCCGAAGCCAGAGTGAGGCTTATGTTGCACAGCTAGATCGGACAGGAGATCCAGATGTACCACTGTTAATTTTAAGAAACAAAAAAAAAACTTTGCGACAGAATCTTACTGATTTATTGGCAAAAAAAAACATGAATAAATGTTCAACGTCACTCATCAATTTCAACCGTTCATTGCGGAAGAAATTACGTTTCATGTAGAGCGTTGGTTGTCCACTGATGTGCTTAAAAGTAAATTAAGCTCTTCTTCCGTTGTTCAAAGCAGCCAGGAATGCATTCCCTGCAAAGAACCCAAGAAGAGAGAACAACCATGAGTTTTATTTAATAGAAACTCAAAGAGGATGGTGATACGGTTAATTTTACAGTTTATAAAACTGTTGGCTGCCAAACACTCAGCTGACTCAGCGAAGGGATTAATGCAGTTTCTAATGTCCAACAGTGAGTGAACGGAATTGTTGTAGAAATATTGAAAATTCTCGCCAAATCAAGTAATCCTTCCTTCAGTCCACTTTCTCTTTTGACCCGGTGCAGCCGTTTCGTTAAATACAGGCTGAATATTGTTATTTTTCTAGCTGATTTTAGGTTGAAAATTATATCCTTGCGCATATTCTTACATATAGCGTCACGGTATGACATTTCACCGTATCTGTACTCAGTCACAGATAATTGCCCCCGCAGGGATTTCGCCCAGAGGCGAAATCCCGAAGAGGCATCCTAGTAGCTTGCGCGTATATTAAGGACAGTACTTACGGTTTAAATATGCAGTCGGTATACTAGAAAAAATCTCGGTTTGTTCGAACAGGGGCCGCGAGGAATCGGTAGGTAATGATGACGTTTCTATTGTTTGCGCCCGCAAGTACGAAATGGTTAGGATGACGTAAAGCAGAAAATCCCAAAGGGAGTTTCTGAGAGTTTGTGTATTGTGACATCAAAATAATTCAAAGTCCCTATTTGGCGGGTGCAGAGTATTATGAAAGGAAGCGCATGGTTTAATATTTTGTGTCAGTCGCATCACGGCGTCTGTTCTCGCGGTTGTCACGCTGAGGAACAGCTGATTTTAAGGTGAGAAAAACTGAACTTATATATATATATATATATATATATATATATATATATATATATATACTGTAGGAAACAGACAACTTTTTTAAAAGACATGTTTCGGCATGCTTATGCCATCATCAGTTTAATTGGAAAATTAAACGAGACTTACCTGTAAGTTGAAGTTTGATTGAGATTCTATCACATGACATCAGAAGGCGAGAGATCACATGAGATAGCACGGCGCTTGCGCAAGTCATAATTAAAAGCCACGTACTGGGTGCATCTAAAATAGTAGGCAGGCTGAAAAAGCCAAGTGCCGGAAGAGACCGGCAACCAAAAGTGCCAAAGAGAGGGTGGGTGTGATAGTGGAGGGCATGTGATCTCTCGCCTTCTGATGTCATGTGATAGAATCTCAATCAAACTTCAACTTACAGGTAAGTCTCGTTTAATTTTCCAATTCTATCACATGACCAGAAGGCAGAGATCCCATGAGACTTTAAAGCGTAGATGCACCCATACGACATGCACTCGAACAAGAGGCATGAAATCCACACAAAAGTAAGAGGGTGAGCATAAACAAGGATAACCATGTTTGTAATATATTGCCTAACAGTA
Organism: Montipora capricornis; assembly: GCF_036669925.1. Lineage (NCBI taxonomy): Eukaryota > Metazoa > Cnidaria > Anthozoa > Scleractinia > Acroporidae > Montipora > Montipora capricornis. The sequence continues at coordinate 25,397,587 of NC_090886.1, forward strand.
ACAATATGAGCAACGTAGCACATGCACTATTCCAAAAACATATCAAAGCTTTCACTGGTCAAGGATAGCGGAAGCAAGGCTGTTTCCTTGAATAACCGGTTTTTTGTAATATTTACGGAAGGTCTCGGCAGACTTCCAGCCTGCCTTTGCCATGATCTCATGGACAGGGACGTCCTTTTCATTAGCTTTGGAAACGGATGCTGACCTAGTGCTATGTGCCGTGAATACCTTTGTATCAATACCACAAAATCTAAGAGTGTCCTTAGTCCACCTAGAGACCGTGTCCCTAGATACAGGTTTATGGGGCCTAACATAACTAATAAACAGTTTTGTTTCGTTATTGCGCAAAGCCTTGGTCTTGTTGATGTATGCTTTCAGACAAGTCAAAGGGCAAATTGTACTGTCTGGCTCATAGGTAGCAATGTCAATCCTCGTGTGTGGGCTTCTGGGGGTACTGGTCTTGACATGCTCAGCGACGTCAAAGGAATAATTATCCTCCTCCATGGTAAGATGCTGTAGATCTAGGTAGTGTATCGATTGCCCTCGTTGACTCGAAACTAAGAGAATTAGCATAAGGACCTTGTGCGTTAAATCCTTTAAAGACAGTTTTTCATTGGGGTATAAAGAAGATAAATGTTTTAAAACCACTGAAACATCCCAAATTTTGTCATATTTAGGTTTGGGTCTACGCGATTCAAAGACCCCTTTCATAAAGCGTGTAACAATATGGTTGCTACCAAAGCTCCCCTCCCCGTCTATCGTAACAATGGTAGATAAGGCAGAGCGAGCAGTGTTAAGGGTTGAGTAGCTAAGCCCTTGATTAAATAGCCCCAAGAGAAATTGAAGGGCGTCGCTCAGTGGTGGTGAATAACAATTAATTTTCCGTTCACGACAAAATGCCATCCATTTTTTAACGTATGTGGCATACTGTTTTTTAGTGCCTTTCCTCCAGGATGCCATGAGAATGTCGGTAACCTCCTCTGGAAAATGGTAATGGCGGAAGGATTCCCTGACACAGGACATACCATCAGATGAAGATTCCTGTGTAGTGGATGTGGGCCACTGCGGGAGGGGTGGTGTAGAAGATCTGGTCGTGGAAGCAGGATCCAGGGCTGGTCGCACAAATGTCGTAGGAGGACCGGAAACCATGTTTGAGTTGGCCAAAGTGGGGCGATTAGTACACCCTGTGCTCGGTCTTGACTGAACTTCTGAAGGCATCTTGGAAGAAGGCTAAAGGGTGGAAAAGCATAAAATTTGTGCCCATTCCAATTCATAGTAAATGCGTCTACGTGTGCACTGTTAGGGTCTGCTTGCCATGAGCAATAACTACTGATCTGATAGTTTAAGCGGCTTGCAAACAAGTCGAAATCGAGACCGGGGTGGCGCAACAGGATCCTGTAAAACGAGTGTTTGTTTAACATCCACTCGTGATTATCTGAGAACACGCGTGATTTTTCATCAGCCCCAGTGTTCAGCCGACCAGGTATGTGCACAGCTGAGAGCCAAATATCTCGTGATATGCACCAGTCCCAAATTTGAACAGCTGGTTAAGTTCCTTGGATTTTGAGCCCCCCATATTGTTGATATAAGCGAGGGCTGTGGTATTGTCGATCTGAATTTGGATGTGGCAGTTGTTCATATGGCTACAAAAACACTTTAACGCAAAAAAGGCTGCAAGTAATTCCAATATGTTTATATGGTATTCAGCTTCCGAATGGGTCCATCTCCCCCCCGTCTTCTGACTGCCAAAAACAGCTCCCCACCCCAATGTTGATGCGTCGGACTGAATTGAAGTGCTGGGGTGGTCGTGTAGGATATCTCGTTTGAGAGTTACGGCATTATCACGCCACCACTGAATTTCTGTTAGAGCGGGAGGGGATAATTGCATTTTCCTCCCGTAATCGCCCTTGGTTGCTATGAGTGCGAGATATTTATCCCGCTCTAGGTGGCGGTAGTGAAGTGGTCCATACTGAGCACCGGGAAAATTGGACACCAGAATACCGATAACCTCTGCGACCTGTCTAATTGTGGGCATTTGTGTTTTTAAGAGCGTAGCGCAGACAGACAGAATCCGTTGAACTTTTTCCCCTGTAGGCGTAACTGTCATAGCAATAGAATCCAGTACACACCCTAGGAAAGTTAATTTCTGAGAGGGTACGAAGACCGATTTGTCTGGATGGATATGAAACCTTAATTTGGTAAACAGCATGAGAGTGTCGATGACATTTTTATGACATTCCGCAAAGGTGTCGCCTTGTAGATAAGAATCGTCAATATACCCTGAATTGAGATGTCCCATGCTGCGTAGGGTGGCATACACAGGTTTCAATAGTTTAGTAAATATGCGCGGGGCACTAGCTAGGCCATTAGGCAAACAGGTATATTTGTAGAAAACACCGTCAAAACAGAACTTTAAGTATTTCTGGTGAGATGGGTGGATAGGAACGGTATAATACGCGTCCTTTAAGTCCACCGAAGCCATGAAACAACCTGGTCTCATCATGTTTACAGCAGCCTCTAGAGTATCCATTTTAAAATGATGGTAAGCTATAAATTCGTTACACGCTTTGAGATTAAGAATGGTACGGTGCGTGCCATCTTTTTTCGGTCGTAAAAATACTGTGGAAATAAATTCCCCTGTTTCCTGTGCCACCGGAATAATGACCCCTTTAGCGAGAAGTTTATCAATTTCCGCGTTGACAATTGAATGTTGATGACTGTTAAAGATACTAGGTCTGACGCAATGTTGCATGGGTGCAACACTGTTTTTAAATTCAAGTTTAACTCCAGTAACAATCTGAAGAATAGTAGGGTCAGTAGTGATCGCTTCCCACTGCGGCAAAAAATGCTTGAGTTCTCCGGCTTGGAAACTAGTTTGTGATTTTACCAAGCTATGTACAATGTCAATAGACAAAGATGTCATGTTTGCATTACATACCTCAGACACCTTCATTGGCGCTGGCTGGTTTCGCCGTCCTTTTTCTTTCTCGGCGGCTTTGAGAAGCGACTTTTGCCTAAAAAATCAGAGGATTTTCCTCTAGGGTAAGGCTGGAACCTTCGCTGGCTCGAGCCATATGTTGAGCGCCCAGCGTACTTATCGCCACGGGAATTCCCGGAATGTTGAGGGCGAACCCTTTTCGTCAACTTATTAGCCTCTGTGATATCCTTCGCGAGTTTTGACAAATCTCCGAACAGGTACTCTGTGGTGCCATCAACAGTGGACAGGTTGCATAAAGCGGCATAGTCTTTATGCATCTCTTTCTTCATGGCCAGGCGTCGGGAGTGATTCACCTCGTGGTTGTATTGAAGTGCCATTGCAACAGCATCTGTCAACAAGGTGATCAGTTCTTTGTCTCGGCTGTATTTTCCCAGCGCCAAATCGGCGGCTTTTGTCATGGCTGTAATGGCGCCGATAAGAGTGTTTTGTCCCTTCTGCGATCGTACATCTTGAGCTTTCATGGTAGTCGAAAGTTGGCTCCAGATTGAGGGGTTCACTCTCGGGGTTCGCAGACCCTTGACATTTTCTGGACGAGAATATTTGTCCAGTTTGACCTTGAGCTTCTCGTCCCCCATCTTTTCGGACAAAAGATTATTAAAAATAGCCGCCAGACCTTCGTGAAGGGGCGGAGAAGTCTTCTCGCTTACTGTTAAGTCCTGCGCGAGTTCCTTCAAGAGGTCTTCGCACGGCATAGCCTCGTCATTCGCACCTTTGCCCGCAGAGGCGAGGAGCGCGGATAAATCCGCATCCATGTCCGCAGATTTGGCGGGCCCGTCATTAGAGGCGGTTTCACCGTCCTCATCGGAGTCGTCGTGCCCATTCAGGAGCACTGAGCTTACATTCTCGTTCAAGTTCGTCAGCTGGCTCAGAACTGGAGCCATGGCAGCTTTGAACATATCCGCGAAAGCGTTTGCTGAAGGCATATTCTGGGCGCCTCTGTTCGTTGACGTTTCAGGGGCGCGCTCGTCAGTTGTGTGGTCTTCGTGATCGGACATAATCACTGAATTATTGGCACCCAACTACGTTAGAGCCTAAGCTGGGTTCCAACTAAGGCTAACTACGTTAACCTCTCCAGCAATTTGTGTCAGAAAAGGTTTTTAGTGTAGAAAAACCAAGCTCCAAGAATTTGTATGACGTACCGCGTTAAGCGCAAATCGTGCAATGACTTGCGCAAGCGCCGTGCTATCTCATGGGATCTCTGCCTTCTGGTCATGTGATAGAATGAGTTCCTAGGAGTGAACAGTTATAAAGTCTACGGGTAGATGAAAAAATTATTACAACATGACTTAATACAAAAGCGGGTACTATTTACAGTGTGACACCAAACATCAAGGTGTAAACTAAAACGTGAGAAAAGTGTTGTAATGCTGCAATTGTTTGTTAAGTTCCGGTTTGATCTTATTTATATGAAAAGCTTCTTTGAGTTTTAAATCAATTGAGTTGCTGGCAGAATCCAGAATACTAAAGCACGAAGGGGAGTATTTGCTCTTACATAAAGGAGATGTGTTGAAATGCTTAAAAATATGCGAGTTTTTATCGCTTTCCGTGTGTTCCTTTATCCTGGTAGAAAAGTGGCGACTAGTTTCGCCAATATAACGGGAATTACAACCCGCACAAGAAAATTGGTAAACTACCATGGATTTTAGAGCAACAGGAGTACGATCTTTAACACTAAACACTTTTAATTTTGAATGAAGTGAAAACTAATTTGATAGTTAGTTCAAAGTAATCGTCTCAACTTCAGGCTACACCCTCTCTGATCTGAGTTAAAAGACTATTACAACATTACAACAGTCATCACATACGGTATCGACTATAATAATTTGCAAATAAAAAGAATGCAGCACTTTGCATCGCGGGGGCAGCTGTAGTGTCAACTATTACTAGTTTTATCAGCAAACAGTGGGCGAAAGCTTTTCGCCTTCGCCATATATACATGACAGAGTTTTGCCATCTAAATCAAAGTCCAGATGCAAGATATGAAAATTTCAACCATATTAACGTTAACTGATTTTAAAGTTTTTGAAATAAAGGAATACAGACCGAAGAATTGGGATCCTTATTAATTCCTTATTAGCATTATGTAGCTAAAAAGAAACGGCTACAATAAAACGTTAAAGCCAGTGACTGGAATAATACAAAATACATGCAGAATACTGATCCTTTTCAGTAACGCGTCACTGGTAGTAATGCTTTCGCGTTCAAAGGAAAACAAAAAAAAAAACGCCGCAAATAAATCTAAAAACTTGACTATTTTAAATCCTTTTAAAACTTCCTGCAGTCTATGTATAAATTCGGGGATGGAAGCGGAATAATTCGATCTCAGTTATTCATTATGTCTTCCACTTTTTCCCGAGTTATGCATTATTCAATATTGAAACTTTGTTTCTCGAACACTGAAAAATTCATTTCAGAAAATGGTTTTAGCACAAGAGTTACATACCTGGATGGAATTTGATCGTCCTGGTGAAATGAGTGCTCAGTACTGTTGGTGGTGACTGATGTTTGAGCATCCTGAGAGTCACCTTCAGAGTCACTCTTATGATGACTTCCGCTCAGGATGTTGAAACGTCATTCAACATCAACAGTCCTTCTCAGGACTGACTCATTTCACCCGGCAAATCAAATTCTATCCAAAAAATTCATTTTGTCCAAAGTTTCATTTTGTTTATTTTGTTCGAGATCTTCTGCGGCTTTCTGCATTTCCAAACTTTCCGAACTGTGTTTCCGGCTCTCCGTTTTTCTCGAACCAAAATTCATTTTTCATATAGGTACACCCTTTCATGGAATCAATATGAAAGCTTCTCATTGCATCAATTTATTCACAAATTCATTTCACCAGACTTCCACCAATGACAAAGCTCTTCCACACCCTAAAAATCAACAACGATTCCTCAATTCGCTCCGACGACGGGCTAATGCTCGAAACGTTAGCTTTACAAATCTTTCATGGTGAAAATTCGACCTAAATCAACTCGTTTGATAAAACCAAATTTTTATGTTTGATTCCTCCTCTGAAGCAGCACCACAGCTTGTTTAGAAGCTAGAAATTTGTCATGGGCACTAGTTCACTTCGTTTCGTTTCCTTACCATTTTCTAGGTTTGTGCATGGAACTTCCATGCAACACGACCACTCTGACAACTAAGACACGAGAATTGAAAGTCCACATCTAGCGAACCGTGTTGAAACGACATATTGACATCATTGTAGATCAAAGAAACAGAATTCAAGGATTCTTGTATTTTTCTCAATCGCAAAGATGCTGGTTATTTGACAAGATTACTAGAGCACAATTGGAGCTGATATATACCAGGAGGAAATGTCTGTCTTGGTCAAAGATCATTGTGATAACACTACAGCTCCGACCTATCTATCCTTCGCGACAACTTCGTGTACTGTGTTGATCACTGTCGTGGCGTCTTTGGGAAACTTCCTTGTCATTCTTGCAGTTTGCATCAATCTTAACAAGGACATGAAAAAAAAAAAGCCGCAAATAAATCTAAAAACTTGACTATTTTAAATCCTTTTAAAACTTCCTGCAGTCTATGTATAAATTCGGGGATGGAAGCGGAATAATTCGATCTAGTTATTCATTACGTCTTCCATTTTTTCCCGAGTTATACATTATTCAATATTGAAACTTTGTTTTATTTCCGTATTCGTTATTCTTTAACGGAAAACCGTAAGATTCGTTATTCCGCTTCCACCCTAAGTTCCTAGCCCTCTAAAACAGTTCCTACGGTAAAGACAAACTTGTGCACCAAAAGGTCTCTTTGAGTTGTTACACAAATCAAACGCAGTGCTGAATCCCGAATTACTGATCACTGGTTTACAAAAAAATATGCGAAAAAGAAACTTTAGGGAAACAATCACGAAACACGCCTCGACACTAAGGTATGCGAGACTCTTTTTATCATCTTAAACAGTGAAGGAAACGAGAGTGATGCGAAATGCGTTACAGCGTGTGACCTGTTTTTTCAGTTTACTGCATTAGTAAAGCGGCCATGAACTGATCCTCCCTAGTCAACAAGTTTGAACTCAAATTTACGTTAAGTAAAATTTAAAGAAAAGGAAATCATATTTTCGCAAATGGGAAGATGATTGAACAGAAGGGATGTTGCGAATGGCAAAAGGGTAGGCCGTTCTTCCCAAACTTCACAAGTTTGTATTTCATAATCTCTTTCTCCCACTCACGCGAGGTACAATTTGGACGAACTGGTCGGAATAAAACAAAACATCACTGTGAAAACATTACGTATCAACAGCTAATCATCAAACTAATTATATGTCACTTCCGATTTCATTCACGTCTTATTGGATCACGCGATTCTGAAATATTTCGGTAGCAAAATGCAACTAAACGTTTACTATTTCAAAAAACTGTCCCAAGATGTTTCAATGAAGATGAAATATCGTAAATACCCCCTTCAGGATAATTGGCAAAAACATAAACATCTAAACAAACAAATGAACAACAACTTATGTTACAATCTTCTTCCCCCAAAATGATCACGATGTCAAATAGTGCAAATTATGAGAAGAGGTCAAAATTCGTGATAAAAGACACAAAAGCTTGGACACATTTTAAAAGGCTCTCGCTTACTGCGATGCCAGAATAATCTCGAATTTCAGCCCTACTGCATTTTTTGTGTGACTGTTATCAGTATTGTTGTTAAATGAAAACGTAAAATAATACGGTTATACTTTGAGATGATTGTGTTATATTTCTAACGTCTACTTTGTTCCCGTAACTGTCAAATAGACGTCAGTGGCCGCATTACCTTGCTTACAAAGCTACTGTAGCATTCATTTATTTATTTATTTATTTCGTCTTGATCAACTGCGGAGGCGAGGACTACACTTTCCAAACGAGCCTTATTTGAAATAATCTATTCTCGGTTCAGCGCAATATCATAGTTGGAGAACGATTACGATTCTCATCTTGAAGTGAATTGTGGCAGTTTGATTAGATAAGTGGTGGTGTGTAAGAGGTTCATGAGATCACTGCAAATTTGTGAGCCAGGAGAAAATGCTCTAGTTTAAAAAATATCATGACATGTTCCGCGTTCTAGTTTTTTCGACCAATTTTATTCTTTCGGACTGCACGTCCCGAGCCAGGTAACAATTTCGCTCAAATTAAACATAAATTACGTTGCTTGGTAGATCTTAAATTCTGAGCACATTTTTGACAAACTATTCGTAAGGGTGCGCCCCTGATGCCATGGCATAACCCCTATCTATCAAAGGCTAGGTACTGGCACTTGAGAAAATAGAAAAAGACAAAAAGTACTTCTTACCTTTAATAACTTGGTGGAGCCATAATACAATGTTGATACCTCTACAAGTCGTCCTTATATTTCGCCGTTTGATTTGACAAGCAGTTCATTGTTTCTGTGCACATTAAACACATCTCCGGAAACTTTGATGAACCAAGAACTCGTCATAATGGGAAGAACCGTGGAAAAGTGAATTTTTTTGGGGAGAAGAACTTGCTTGTACATGGGTTTCCCAAGTAAGTCACGACCCACTTTTAAGACCTACAAATTTGAACTACCTTGGCTGGTGCATGTGTCATTCAATTTACTTCTGTCCCTGTTAAGTACAAAGGGCCATTTCAGCTTGCGGTTTCCAACTTCCGTCGGTCTCTTATCTTAATAAACAGAGCGAAACCTGACATTGCATACTGTCAAAAAAGCCGAATCTCACCAACATTGACAGTCGTGTGCAAACCGAAAAGTAATTCGATGAAAGGTGTGACCTTCACGGAAAGTCTGGCAATTGCGTGAAAGACAAGAATTGGTCGGCATGGCGCAGAATGGCCGGACATCATTAATATTCATATGACTAATCATCGCATTAGCATAGAAGTGACGCGCTGAAGCGCGAAATTTGAAAGCGACAAACTACATTTTTAAAAGAAATGGCGCCAGAAATGGGCAAACGCGCAACTTTAATTTTCATTCTAAAGGCATCTCGGTTGTAAAAGTCCTAACTTGTAGGCTGCAAAATGAAGACCAGATTACACTTATTTTATCGAGACGCTCGGGAGATGGACACGACTTGTAAAAACTATTGGAAATTTGAGTTAAAATGCGAGCGATTTTTCAGCCATTTTATATGAGAATTCAAAAATGCTTTTTTTCTATTTAAAATTTCTTGTTTGTGGAGCAACTTTTTTATGAACTTGTAGCATGCAAAAGTTTCTTTAAAGAGTAAATTCAGACATTATGTTAAAATGTCAAATATAGCGGCAAAGGATTTACTTGGAAATTTGCGCTCTTTCATTTCGTATCACATAATGAGCAGATAATGAGCCATTTTGCTCATGAATATGTATAAATGCAGGCACACCGGGTTCATGAATCTTGCTTTAGCTCCGCCTCCACTGTTCCCTTGGGTGTTCCATAAAGATTGACAATGTACTTTTCAGTCTACCGGATTTTGTTACGACCTTTGGCGAACATTTACGATTGAAGCCGACATCCAGAGTCGTAAGTTTATCACCAGAGTGAGGATTTGGCACCAGACCAGTGTTGTTCTCACACAGGAGATAGTGTTTCCAGTAATCTTTCAAATTCTGCTCAGCTGAAATGGCAAAATGCTGACCTACTCGCTGTTTTCCTAGAAAATGAAGTCTGGGACCCCAACTATCAAAATTCCTGATTTACAGACGCATTTCAAGGCTACTGAAGCTTTCCAATATACGACCTTCTCATCTCGGCGCACCTTAGCTTTTAAAAGAACTTTAACAAAGGAGAAGCACTGAGTCCGTTCGAGAACTCAGTCAAAGAAAGTTATTAGAAAAACCACACTTTGAACCGAAGGCTCTGTGAAAGCGGCTATCCTAAAAGAGCCGTGCAAACAATTCTGATTAGTTCGATTCACCGACAACCCGGTCAGACCGAATCGTTAAAAGGTTCTCCTGAAACAATGGCATGTTATTCAACGACCATCTCTAACCAGCCACCGATTAAATCCGCACAAGAAGGAAAACTGATCCCTCAAGCATAGTCAGATTGTCCGCGCGAAACTTGCTTCAATCCAAGAACAATCAGAAAATCAATGCAGCGCTTAGTTACAATCTTGAAGAAAATTTGCATATGATCATTTACACCGATTCCCAAAGTCCAACGGCAATCACACGGCTTTGCCGATTTCAACAGAACTGAGTCAACAAGCAAATTCCTGATCACTGATCACCAGATCCAGATGAGTTGTTCACTCATATTACGAATGTAGAAGCTAAGGACTCCTAGACTATAAACGTTAAATAATATTTAAGAATTTACTTCATTCAACCTTACAACGAGAAATAAATTCTTTGGGCCAAAACCACCTCTCACTACTATGGTTTCACAGCATTTGATCGATGTAACTCAATCCTGAGAAAGCAACCGACGCTCAAAGTTTGAAATTCTTGTTGCAACGATTTATTGCAAACATTTGAAAAGCACCGGATAAAAGAAAACAATTACTAGTATTAATCGGTGCCTCTTCAATGTAAAACAGCACACGTTTGCCGTGGTTAGGATGGTTTAGCGTAATTATCGCGCTCCTGGCACTCTGGCATTCTGCGCCCTGTTGCATAACCTGTACGTTATGCAATAAATTATACATTGGCAAGACAGGTAGACGACTAGGTGACCGATTCCGCAAACACCTTCGCGATGTTGAGAAGAATGACAAGGATGCATCTAAGCCAGTCGTTCGTCATTTTAATCTCCCTAACCACTCAAAAAAACACATGGCTATATGCGTCCTTTCCCTACATCTACAATCGGCGTCAAAATTGTTGAGACACTCTTATCCTTTAGAGTCGATTTCAAGCTCGGTGCGAAAATGGCCCCCTCCCCCGCACCCCCAGAACAATGTTGTGTTTTTCTGTTTTCTACGAGCCTTGTCGACAGCGGTACAACATTGATTAGGGTGGGGAAGGGAGGGGTATCCCGGAAAGGTACTTTTTGGACAAGTTTTCTTTGCAAACAATGTGTTGTTTCCAGTGTGCTCTGTTGGCAACTGTCTCAACTAATTTTGTCGCCGATTGTCTGTTTCAGAAAACTTCCTTTATACCCTTTATACGGGCACCTATAGTCCAGTCTCTCCGTCAATATGACCACATGAGTGAAACAATATTTTCTCATTTACAACGAGTAACCACGACTAATCACGAGTAACCACAAGATTGTTATAAAAAGATAATGTAATTATTCTACTTGTTAATTATGGTTACTCGAGGTTACTCGTGGTTACTCGTGGCCACTCCTCCGCGGACTTCCTAAAATCAGAGTACAGCACTGTTTGCTGTTCTTTTTTTGTCTCAGGAGTTATAAATTGTCTTTGCTATTTATATTTCCCTCTTTTTTATGGGTCATATCCCTTGTAACAAGTTCAAATGGAATTATGTATGGTGAATTTCAAAAGGGAATGCTAAACGTCACGCAATGTTCCGAAAGTATCACTTATTTCAAGGTATGTCAAATCCAAAACACTGCACAAATCGTCTTGAAATTGCCATTATTTAATACGATGTCCTTTCTCTCAATAATAAGCGTTTGTGGCATGAACTTAACTTCGCTGGACGTTCGACATCCACATTTTGGCCGTTGTAATTGACGTTCTCAGTAGTAGTGATTACTTGCGTTAAAATTTCTCTTTTTTTAGAATGCGGTACATCGAAGCCCGTGAGATATCACTTTCCCTGACAATATCATTCACGCATCCAACGAGAATATTATTCAAAACCACTTAGACATAGCATCGTTAAACGTATTTTAGTATTTAAACGGCAGATATAGGCATATTTTATCCCCTAAATTTTTTTCATCTGTTCGGATTTCCTAGCTGAAAGTCTAGTGATCCGAAAATTATACGGATCAAAACTTACCTTTTCGAAAATTTCAGCCAGAAAAAAGGCTTCCGAAAATTCTAGGTGACCTTTTTAGGGTAAAAATCCGTTAAAAATGGGCAATTATACCATTTTTTAGAACTTCGAAAATCCTAGGACAGGCAGGCAAGCAAGAAATTTTACAACAAATGTTCCGAAAATTCTAGACCTCAAACCGTCTTCCGAACACTCAGATATTTTGCGAAAATTGACGTTGGGTGCCCCTTGTTCACTTTCCGCCGTTCGCAAATAGATGGCAAGCGTATACATGCCCTTATCTCGTTAGAAATGTCTCGTACAGACAATCGGCGTTAAAATTGTTGAGACACTCTTATCCTTTAGAGTCGATTTCAAGCTCGGGGCAATGTTGTGTTTTTCTGTTTTCTACGAGCCTTGTCGACAGCGGTACAACATTGATTAGGGTCGGGGAGGGAGGGGTATCCCGGAAATGTACTTTCTGGACAAGTTTTCTTTGCAAACAATGAATGTGTCGTTGCCAGTGTGCTCTGTTAGCAACTGTCTCAACTAATTTTTTCGCCGATTGTAGGTACGACGGAAGGCCGCAAGAATCTGGAACAAAAATTCATCTTCCTAATTGGCACCCTTAATCCTCATGGTATTAACGAACGCTTTTCATTTAAATAATTTATTCCTATTTTTCAAGTTGCCATGTTACCACCAATAACGTAGCTCCTACTTTACTATAAAAACTACACGTAACCCATAATTCCTCGATTCGCTCTGACGAAGGGCTAACGCTCGAAACGTCAGCTTTTAGAATCTCTGTACGGTGGCCAATTTACATTATCAACTCCGTTGATAAAACCAAATTTTTTTATACTACTTCCCCACCGACGCAGCACCACAGTTTCTTTAGAAACTACCCCTTCATTCATTAGTAGTTGGGGATACGAGAGCATTTTTTCTTGATAATCACTGTTGTCAAATTTATTTTTATCATTCCAAAACTCTTGATACACATCATTAGTTTCATTTTCATTAGTGAACTAGTCTGTGTCTGGGAATAATAATTTCAACTGTTTTTTCTCATCCGTGACGAGTCTTACATCAACACTTTTTCGTAAATTTTCCATAGTCTATCTAAAGACGGAATTATTCATAAGTTTGAAGACATCTTTTTCAAAAGCATTTTTAGCATTGGTTCTTTTCTGTGTTAAAATCGATATACTGTTTTAATCATAGAGATTGATCAAACTCTAGTACTCTACGAACTTTCGTAACTTTTAATCCAAGATCGGTGTATACTTGAAGGTTTCTATAATGAAGAACATACCTTTCTTTGTTATTTAAGGTTGGTATCAGTTTATGCACTAAACATGTTGATACTTTGTATTTATCAGTTATTTTTTACAATACTCAGACAACATATCTTTTTCCACTTTCATCTTTTCAGCTGCTAATGGATAATCATCATGCAAATCATGTAATTCTTTTGGATACTCAACATCATCTTCTAAAATCAGTCCTTTTTTGCTGTTTTCTGTATATTTAGCTAGGTCTACAATCTTGGACAAAAAGAGTTGAGAATAGTAAAAACAAGGGCTGCTTTACGCACTACGTCCTCAATATCGCACCCTATCAGCTATCCCCCTCCCCCCTACATGTAGGCATTTATAGATTATGCTAGTAAAAGTGACATATTATGCTAGTAGCATTGCTTTTTTTTTGGCCAAATTATGCTAACATTATGCTCTTTTTTCCAAATTATGCCACCGTTTTTTTAAATTATCCTCTTTGAAAAAATGCAAATAAGTCCAAAATATATATTTTTTAACTAGAAGCCGTTCGTCTACAGGAAAGAAACGCAGCAAATCCACAATTAATTTCAAATAAACATGTGGTTCAGGTTAACATGCACACTAGTACTAGATAAATGTGACTTCCGGTTTCGGTGCACCTCAGACCCGGGCTCAGTGCTTCACAGTGAACTACAAATGCTACTAGTTTAACTAAAACTTTAAATATCGATTAAGGTCACCAAGTGCTTGGGACTAGAGACAAAAAATTATCAAATAATAGCATCAAAAATGATCTGATAAAAATCAAAATGCGAAAAATAATGCTAGCATTGCTACTAGGCAGAAAATATGCCAGTTTGCTCGAATTATGCCAAAAATTAAGCTAGCATAATCTATAAATGCCTACCTACAACCAATGTTGATAAGCCCAGGTTCGACATGCTTTGTTTCGTCTAGAAACATTGATCAGGATGGGGGGGGGGGGGGGGACAAAAAGGGAGCTTACTTTTCATACTTGTGATCCCAGTTAGTCCAAAAGCAGAATTTTATTAACAACTTTGCCCAAGATTGTATTTGGTATACATTGTCAAATATCTGTCTAAATGAGAGTGTGAACACTTTCATATGGTTACAATATTTAAAACTAGTTTTCTCGTGGCTGATACACAGTAAATTGTCAAGGATTACTTGACATACAATAACATTGCGTGAAACAAACATTGTTACAGTAGTGCATTATTAGCCTTTTACGTGAATTGTTTACATAAGATATTCCTCTGTTTATTTCACTGCACTGCACTGCGAATTGTTGTTCTTTTACATCGTGGAATTCATACATTAGTACGATTAAGAAGTGAGAGATCGACTGAGTCCTCTAACAAGGACAATAAGAAGTTATATCAAAACCAGTCAAGATCAGCCTTGCCCTAGGTATTTTTGCCCACTTTGTTTTACACTGATCAATATTTTACTGCAATATGTACATACAGATACGAAATTATCGTAGATATATTTCTGTAAGACTACATATACAATAAGACAATTGCACGGTTATCAACGGTTAATTTTGTGTGTTCTTTAACTGACGTTAATTTACGGCGAAGGAATGAGAAATTTTGGTCGGTTAACGTAATTTGAACAGATTTGAAATATTTTTCATAACAAGTCTATGTTAACCGTTGAAAGGCGTCACGTTTTGTTGGAAATGTAGCAATCTCATTGATTTTGTTCATGGATTATACTCATTAGTAACGCCTTGTGAACACGTTAGGGGAAATAAATATACTTTCTTGTAGTTACTGGGTTGCCAAACCCAGTCGGAATCTGGGTTTCATTTCGTAGTTCTTTTATTTTTATTGTAATATATATATTTTTTTTAACCGTGTCGGGAAAAGTCTTGCATGTTACTCCCCTGTTCAGTGGTGTATTTGTGCATATTTTAGAGTCCTCTGTGCGTATTGTGTTGGGCTTGAGGGGGCTGGGGTAATGCGTAGATTTCCCTGGTGCACACAGGAGAACATTTAAGAGCCAATGTCGGAATATATCGAGAATCTCAAATCAGTTCCGAAAAATCGAATTTTGGTTTATACCACCCAAACAACCCTTTGGAATGGTTATTTCAAAAAATGATATTAAGAAATCCCCAAGCGCTTTACCAGTGCAGGATTGTTATCAATTTTGATAACCATGTTACGTCACAACATGGCGGCCATTGCAGAAATCGGAGGATTTTGTATACACTTCACTTTATTCGTTTTTTGCTCGGAACTAGTTGGGTTATCTACCCAAAAATTCTACTCGATATGGACAACAAAGAAACATTCTTCGTCTTTTTCAAAGATGGCGGTGGGAGAGCGGGTTGAACGGTTGGAAATGTTAACTGTAAAGTGGGACAGTGCATGAAATTGGATCCCAAAGTCAGGTACGTTTTCCACTTTGTCGTTTGATTAAAGGCACTTGTAGATTTTTCCAGCATTTGCAAAAAAAATGTCGATATCTTCAAGTCTTTTACTTGACTTTTCACGTGTTTTTGCTGTTGTGCACGATCTATTAAAAATGTGCAAGGGGGTATTTTGATTTGCGATGTGCTGTTAATAATGGCCCCCATAAAAGATTGATTTACTCCCAGGCGTTGAGATGGCGGATGCTGATGCCCACAGGAAAAAAATAGGAAACTTGTGTAGATTTTGTGGCTCTACAGCGTCGAAAAAGACTGAAAGGCCTAAAAATAAATTCAAGGATGATTTTGAACGATATTTTGGTATTAATTCTGAAAAGTGCAGTGGAAGGCTTAACGCTTTAGTGACACAAGAACAATGCCTGTCAAAAAAAGTGATGGCCGTTGATTTCCTGCAAGGTGTAGCAAAACACAACTTTATTAGTCCAATTATGTTTTGATCCAACCTGGTTATGCATTCAATTGCACGCAGCAGAATGACAGTGGATATTTTGGAAAACTTCATTCAGGGGGTCAGTATAACATTATGAAATCCTGGTTAAATGGTTCCCTGCTATGCCAGAAGGAGACATTCTGACTGCCATAGATAATGATCAGGTTTTGTCAAAGAAGTGGACTGGGTGCAAAGATAAGCATCTTGGCATGTGTGTGTTATACAGAGGTTGGTACCAATGATGCAGTTTTGCAAAGAGATGAGAAGCTTGCACCAAGGTAATGCAAATGCCACAATTTATAATTTATGAATCCTACCACCTACATTTTGTGATTTTGAATATTTTTTGCAAGTCTCTTTTATGTTTAAATTGTCCATTATGGGGACTATTTTAATCATTATCAAATCCCCAAATTGTTAGGATTGAAGAGTGACTGGATTGCATGAAGAAACCATTCTTTAGCCATTAGCTGTGTAAATAAACATAAAATAATGGTTTTTTTTTCCTTTTTGTTTATCAACATTAACATTTTGTACAATTATGCGGTAGCTTAATTAAACCTGCCAACTATTTTTTAGAAAAAGGCTTGAGATTTATTTACCAGGATTTTTTTCTTCAATGTGTAGTTCCATAAAATGTCCATACCTCCCCCACAAAAGGTACATTTTGACACCCCTTCACCCATCTAGAAATTCTAATGAGGTTTCTTTCAGTGTTTTGGTCTTTCTGCACCCTTCGTCTCCCTGGAATTTGAACTCCTTTGTGTGTGTGTGGGTGTGTGCAGAGTTCAGAGTTTTGTAAGGCATCCTGCAAACCGGATTGCTTCGAGATCCTGGACTCTGCAGCCACTAAGTACCAAGTGAAGCTTAAGGAATCCATGTATATGAAATGGGAGAAGCCCAATCTCAACCAGCAGGTGAAACACATTAACCTGACTCTCTCCCTGTAAGGGACTAAGCGTCACTCATTTAAAAATTTTTGTTTTGTTCTGTTTTGATTTAATACGCAATATTGACAAAGCAATGTAACGAAGTTTGTAAGATCGTGCGCGCTTTAAATTCAACGGCGATTTCAAAATATGTAACACTGAAGATGACGGATGTACCGTCGAAACATGTCTGGAAAATTAAAGAAAGTTGTTATGTTTATATGAAAATTCCTTTTATAGGGAAGATATCTGTTTACAAATATTGACATCAAATTTCTTTTGATATTTAAATTTGCCTACCACCGAACAAAAGAACCCTTTGTTTCAGCATCCAATAAGGCTCCAGTTGGCACATTAATATTAATAGGTGATATCATTGATATCCTCACTATATAGCAAGCTGAGCTAGAGTCAATTGCCTGAAAGAGGAGGGGTGGGCTGACTGTTTTCATAATCAACTAACACATTTGACAACATATGTACTTACATACTCTTATTTATTTTTAATTGATTGGTTTAATTTTAATTGAACATTTTTATTAATGTTGTTACTTAATCATTCTTATTTTAAAATTCATTAACAGTAAATGGCCCAAAAGATTGGAAGAAGCAAAGACTGACACTTCAAAGAAACAGCATCTCTCTGCCACATCTGATGATGTCATGCTATTGCATAAAGAGGCAAGTAAAGAAAGATTGTCATTGACAAAATATAATAAATATACAACTTAAAATACTTTGTACATGTAAGAAACACCAACACAGTATCACAGGCTGGTAAATAAGAGTGTACTTCATTTGGCTAAATCACCGAACAGTTCTCATTCTGGATGTTTAATTGTTTAAATTGTTGTTTTGGTCATTTTATGATTTGGAGTTTTGGTGTATTAATTCATTGAATCTGGTATCTTGCATCTTCATTATTTCGTTTTCCTTAAGAGGACTCTCATTTCTATTCACACTT
>NC_090886.1:25442685-25445185 GCF_036669925.1 Montipora capricornis
CCAACTGTAATAAAGGCTGGTTCGTTTGTAAAGATTGCTGCCGACAATAATGATTTAAATGAGGAGACTATCGACGGGAAGAATATTACGCATGCAACCACCATGGTTATTTATCAGAACAGAACCTTTGGTCCAGATCCACCTCCCAGCCCAGTAGAACAGAGACCAAAGCGACGTTCATTACAGGCAACGGGTACGGTGTACGACATCGAACAGTGTGCAGTTCGAGGAAGACGTCCAGCTGTAACTGATCACGTTGGCTTTGTTGACATGAAGTGGTATGATGATTTGAACAATGAAACAGGCACCTCTCGAAAAACTGATTTCATCTGGACTCTTCTTCGGCTCTGTCCCAAGAAATTTGGAGAAGCTGTCGTTGCAGATGTATGGGAAAAGCAATCAATTCCAAGTTGGGCAGGATTTAGCGCCATTCTCTATCCTGAGATGCCAGTAGTGAGCATATTGGCTACTGTCCAATGATCGATGGATCATCTAATGACTTTTCGACCATTTACACAGTGCTGAAACATGCACAGAAGATAAGTGCCGCGATGGGTCAAGCCGACGCCGTGATAACCTTTGACCTTGCCATATATAGCAAGGCGAAGGAAATACAGTGGAGATTTCCTAACGAATTCTCCAATGTAGTGGTACGCATGGGCGGATTTCATATTGTTCCGAACTTTCTTTCACTGTTAGGGAAGAAATTCGCTGATTCTGGACTTGATGACCTCTTGATTGAGTCAGGTGTATACGCTGCTGGTTCGACGTCCGCTTTAATGAAAGGGAAATCTTACAACCGAGGAATAAGGGCACACAAGCTCTGTTTAGAAGTGTTCTTCCGTCTCATGTGGGATGCTTTTATTCTCTGGTACGAGTCACGGGATGAAAAGATCCCAGAAGAACCCGTTTTGCACAAGATTGTGGACTGCGTTCGAGCGGTGGAGAGCAACAAAGAGCGCTCACGAGAGAGTGTGAGAAAGATAACAACAGATCTGACGGAAATACGGATCTATTCGCCATCTTTAAATCAGAGAATCAAGTAAGGTCCAACCTATTGCATTTTGGGATGAGTATTGCTCTATGGTCACTACCCTTTTACAGTTTCTAAAGGCAGAGAGAACCGGAAATTGGAAGTTGCATCTTTCCAGTACTGCAGCAATGTTACGTATACCTCAATTTTTTGCCATGGACAGGCAGAACTATGCTCGCTACCTACCTGTTTATCTCGCCGATATGCAGAAACTGGAAGTAACTCACCCGGAAGTCTATAAGGAGTTTGCTGAGGGGAATCATTCCATAAGTCGTTCAGGGCAGCCCTTTTCACAAGTGTCCACTGACATGGCCCTGGAGCAGTCGATCAATGCTGACTCGAAATCAAGCGGAGGAGTGATCGGGATATCACAAAGTCCGTCGGCTCTTGAGCGGTGGTTTTTAACAATACACGAGCGAGCATCTATTACATCTGCTCTGAAAGCCATGTTCGGCCTTCAAGATGGGGGACAAGCATCGCACAAGGAAGCAGCTCCAAGAAGAGTTCGACGAGACGAAGAAGATGTCAAGAAGATGATCAGTTGTTTTTCTTCAGGCTTGATGACAAATACTTTTAATCTCGATTCGGATGCGCTTCTCAACATTGCTACAGGAGTAGTTCTTCCGGAAGATGTTGCCCAGACCCTTGTTCACAGTACCGAGAAAGGCCGGCAGCAAATGAAGGCCTTCGTCGAGCAGCGTATTAATAGCAATGCCGTTGGTTTCTGGGAACCAATACCCAACATGAAGATCAAGACGTTCAGCAGCGCAAATAAGAAGATCCACGTCAAATCCAGAGACAAGCTTGTGACTGTTAACGCGGACAGGGACTTGTTTGGCAGGCTCCTTATCGTATGAAACACGCGACAGATCTCTCTGAAAGATGTGCTAAGCTTTGAATTGTCTCCAGTACCATATTCACTCGCAAACGCAGATGGGAGTCTAAGAAAAGGGAAAAATAGCGTCCTATGCTCTCTTCTGGAGAAAGACGTTAACGTGGTTCAGCAACTAACAGCATTACCTAATCCAACTGTTGTTATCATCGACGGCATGGCTATCATACAAATGTCAAAATCTGCCGGAACAAGTACCTTTGGGGATCTTTCTGAAACGTACTACAACATCTTCACTGCCCCGCTCTTTTCAAACAACTGTGTGCAAGTCCATGTAGTCTTTGACCAATACTGGGAGAACTCCATAAAGGAAGGAGAGCGGGAACGACGAGGAGCATCCGTTGGTCTTGAAGTGCGGATAGGAGGTCCTACCACTCCAGTCCCCAGGCAATGGGGAAAGTACGTTTCCAATCCCAAGAATAAGGTAAGGCTTAGATTATTTTAGTTAACAAGTTTTACACTTAAACTGAACTTTCGTTACCAGCAATGTGAATTGGACATCAACATTTTTTGCCTTTGAGTGTAACCATTCATAAGAGATTCCAATTCTCAAATGTGTGCTACATATTTCCAAT
>NC_090886.1:25457685-25472685 GCF_036669925.1 Montipora capricornis
GGTAAGTATTTTATAATCTACATTCAATAACGAGATCGGGCGTAGATTTTCAAGTATGGATTTGTCTTTGTTCTTTTTGGGAATGAGAGAGATTATCCCGCGCCGTTGACTAATCGACAGAGAGCCGGACTGAAAGGCGAAGTGGAAACTAGCTAACATTTCGGTTCGCAGCTCGGGCCAGAAAAATTGGTAAAATTCAGCAGGGAAACCGTCTGTACCTGGTGTTTTGCATTTTTTGAAATCTTTTACTGCGCTTAGACATTCGGCATCTGTAATTGGCCTGTCACATAGTTTTTGATCTTCGGGTGATAAAGGTGTTACTAATTCGGCTTTCAGGAAGTTACTACCCTGTGGGATGTCTTCATCACTTTCTTTGGATTGATAGATTGACTCGTAGAACTTTTTTTGCTTGTCTAGGATGGCTAGTTGATCATAAATGTATGTGTCATCGTTTATTTTCAGCTTGTTAATGGCTTTTTTGGTTTGGGCACGGTTTTCTAGGCCGAAAAAATATCTCGTGTTACATTCACCTTCTTCATACCATCTTACCTTGCTCCTGAGGATCGCGCCTTTTACTTTGAAGTGCATGATTTTTTGCAAACGTAATTTTGCTGCGAGTAGTTCGTTTTGGGCATGGTTATTGTTAGGATTTCTTTCTAGACTTAGCAGAAGTTCATTTATTTTGTTTTGGAGTGTCAGTTCTTCGTTTTTACGTCTTTTTGCTTTCGTTTTGGCATATTTTACAGTAAAACCCCTAATCTCCATTTTTATAAGATCCCATTTCAAACCTTTATCTTCAACGTTTTCATATTTGGCCTTGAACAAATCAATGTTTTTGCGTAGAGCGTTAACATAATTGTCATCTTTAAGTAGAGAGCTATTAAATTTCCAAAACCCTGGGCCTCGGCGTTGTTTATTAAATCTGGCCCGCAAGAGTAACGAAATTGCAGAATGATCCGTTTCGGGCGCATGGAAAATTTTACACGTCGCATCTACATTTGTGAGCTCTTCCGAGATTAGAAAGAAGTCTAATCTGCACTGTATCTTGTGAGACTTATTTCTCCAAGTGTACGATTCGAGGAGAGGGTTTAAGTGACGCCAGATATCGACTAAGTTGTAAGATGTACACAGCTCTTCGATTTCCTTAATTACAGACGCTTTCTGGGCGACCGCGTTTCCACCCTTTTTGTCTTTGTCCGACAAAGCGCAATTAAAGTCACCTCCGATAACGATATTTTCCTGAGAAAAGTCTTGCAGCTGACGGTGTAGGGATCTAAAAAATTTGGATTGTTGGTTTAGGTCATTTGGTGCATAGATGTTGACTAAAATTAAACGTGAATCTTCGACTGATACGTCCAGAATGATATATCTTCCGTTTTTGTCAGAAATACACTTTTCTATTTTACAATCAAGTTTTGGGTTTATAAGTATCATTACTCCCTTGCTGTTTGATGTACCGTGGCTAAAAAAAGCTTTGCCGCCCCATTCAGCGGACCAAGTGTCTACGGTAAGTTTAGTGCTGTGGGTTTCCTGAAGAAATGTAAATTGAGCGTTTCGGTTGTGGATCCATCGAAAAATTGAACGGCGCTTAATCGACTTGTTGAGACCTCTTATGTTAATTGAGAGGCACTTAATGTCCAGATTTTCAACAGTGTCCATTGATGGTGTGAGTAAATTGACTTAAGATATGCGTGATTAAGGCAACTTGAGGTGAGATACAGTTTTGACGGCTTCCTTTTCTCCTTTGGGACTGGTGAAATTTGCAGTTGTTGGAGTTTATAGCATAATTGAAAATAGTGAAATTTAATGGCAACAAACAGACACTGCATGTAGCTAGAAAAACTACAACACTCAAATGCACCAGGAATGCAATGCTAAAATACATACAACAATTTAAACAAGACCTCTGTAATGATCTTGAAAACGCACTAGTTGCGTTTCGGTCTGGGAACAGCAATTTTAGTTGGATTGGTTGTCAGTTGATTGCATTTGTCCGTCCGCTAAAACGGATTAGTGTATGAACAGCTAAATTAACACAAGGCTAAGTCAAGTGGTTTACCAACGGGCCATAATTTCCCTCTAATATAAAGCTTATCAGGCTGGGACTTACTGAATGCGGCTGCGATTTTGTTCCTCTTTGCGAGTTTGAAAGTGTCCATTTGTTTTCTTCTTCTCTCTACAATGCCGTATGGCAAATCTTGGTACATTCGGAATTCGGTGCCTTTCAGTCGGTGGCCCAGAGAAAAAATGCGTTCACAATCCTTGTAACGTAAAAATCTAGCTATGATGGGTTTTGGTTTTGTATCATTGCTAGCGTTGGATCTAATGATACTCACCTGTTGAGTAAAGTTGTCCTGAATTTTCTGTAACTTCTCTGAAAGAGAAACTTGGGATGCGTTGACCACAGTCCATACCAAGCCAATTTCTTTCATTGTCAAATCCTGTATTGACTTGACGTTTTGGTCCTGTATGACAAAAGAAATGGGCCTCAAGGCAGGCTTCTTAATCTTAATTTTTTTTTCAGCATTTAAATAAGTTACTTAACTGATTAGAGTTTAATGTGAAGTGCTCAGTATCTACCCCATATGAACCATGTGAGCATTAGCCCTACTGATGGAAATGGGCCCACACAAGGACAGAGAAAAACTGTGACCAGGGTAGGAATTGAACCCACGACCTTCGGGTTAGATCACCGCTGCTCTACCGACTGAGCCTCAAGGTCAGACGAGAGCAGGCCGTGGGAACTGACGATGTTAAAGTCACGGCAATGAACATGTACAAGTACAATGAGGGATTACGTTATTCCCACGGCCTGCTCTCGTCTGACCTTGTAGCTCAGTCGGTAGAGCAGCGGTGATCTAACCCGAAGGTCGTGGGTTCAATTCCCACTTCTCTGTCCTTGTGTGGGCCCATTTCCATCAGTAGGGCTAACGCTCACATGGTTCATATGGGGTAGATACTCAGCACTTCACATTACACTCTAATCAGTTAAGTCTGTTCAAATAATATAAGTGCTACACGGCCAACGTTTGAAAAACCGTAATCCCTCCTTGTTTAAATAAGCTAGTTTCGTAACTTTTTAAGCAGAGGGTTTTTATTCAAAAAGAAAGGTCTGGTTAAAAGGTTACTCGCGCAATGAGGTTTCCTATCACATTGAGAAGAGAGTTTTATTTGCCCACGCTCACACACAGCTTATTTTGGCCAAATAACTTATTTGGTCAGAATACGGTAATGATTAGATAGTACGATCATGGACTTTTTTGTCTTGGCTTTGTTGTTGACAACTCAGTAGATGAAGGGCAACTTACTACATAAGATTCGACGAATACGTTGTATGAAAATGAATTCATTATCTTAAAAGGAAAGTACAGTCTAGAGAAAGTTTCTCTGACCTTGTAGCTCAGTCGGTAGAGCAGCGGTGATCTAACCCGAAGGTCGTGGGTTCAATTCCCACTTCTCTGTCCTTGTGTGGGCCCATTTCCATCAGTAGGGCTAACGCTCACATGGTTCATATGGGGTAGATACTCAGCACTTCACATTACACTCTAATCAGTTAAGTCTGTTCAAATAATATAAGTGCTACACGGCCAACGTTTGAAAAACCGTAATCCCTCCTTGTTTAAATAAGCTAGTTTCGTAACTTTTTAAGCAAAGGGTTTTTATTCAAAAAGAAAGGTCTGGTTGAAAGGTTACTCGCGCAATGAGGTTTCCTATCACATTGAGAAGGGAGTTTTATTTGCCCACGCTCACACACAGCTTATTTTGGCCAAATAACTTATTTGGTCAGAATACGGTAATGATTAGATAGTACGATCATGGACTTTTTTGTCTTGGCTTTGTTGTTGACAACTCAGGAGATGAAGGGCAACTTACTACATAAGATTCGACGAATACGTTGTATGAAAATGAATTCATTATGTTAAAAGGAAAGTACAGTCTAGAGAAAGTTTCTCTGAATCGAAAGTTCTTTACCTGTATTGTCATACTTGACCACTCATTTGGACTAAATGTGTTTAAATAGCCAACAATAACGCTTCAAAAATAGGCAAATTAAAATTGAAATCCGCCATCTTTGTTTTTGTGTATGCAAACGAGGCTATGACGTAGCAATAGACAAGGATTTCTCCGGATGACTAAATGTACTTAAAAACACAGGCGAGGAGAGCAAAACTTTGTACACTCGAATCTTAATCCAGAGGCTAAATTGTAATGATATTGGCTCCACCTCTGAACAGATTTACATCTTGGTCGTTAAACAGAGTTTTAGATGTGAGTTATATGCAGGAGTTTTACAAAGCGAAAGAGAGCTTGCACCACATTTCAAGTTACGTTTATTAGCGCATAACAGTGAAAGTCGTCTATATATGGCTTGATTCAGTTTTCTCGCTCCAATATAATGATATTTTGGACTAGTTGACTGAGATTTCCGTATGAGGCGAATGTCACCAAGACCAATATTCGTATACCTGAAGATCCCGCTTGAAGTCCTCCTCGGTAAAATGACATACCCGAAGAGACAATATAGCAGTCAGGTTTTCACGTTTGAGGAATCCATCCACGATTTATTTTCGCTGGCCAACTTTTCTTTAAATTTTAATTTCCGGTGTAAGCTTCGGTTTTTATATTTTTATACGTGTTCTCAAGTCTAGACATGTGTCTAGGTTCATCCCAATCGAAAGCGTACACCCCCACAGCGGTAATTGTTAATGTGAAAAAGCCATTGCGCAACATCTGAAAGTTTCGTCGGCTTATTCTAAATTAAACGTTTCCCCGTGTGAAAGCAAACAAATGCGTTTGCTGAAGCATCAAAGACGGCTGTCGCTGAAGGAAGAAATTGTCATAACACGTCATATCCAAGATGGCGCTCTCCAAGTCACGAAAGAGGCAACTTCAAATAAAGTGCTCTTGTCACATTTTAAAAGGGAACTGGACAAAACGGCCATTATTTTCGAATTCCTGGGGAAAAGTTTTCGTAATTTAGAGAAACTTTTTTCTAGACCGTACTTTCCCTTTAAATAAATTTATCTTTAAAAACAATTTCTGGAAGAAGGAAAGTCCATAGGAGGAAATGTTCTTGATATGTTGGTCGATGTCAGTGTTATCTTTGTAGAGAAGTCTTGAGATCTTCTTTATGTGGCCATCCATTACTTGTCGGTACTGTTCGTTGCGCAGAGTGACAATCGTTTTCAATATGCAGAGAAAACGTAGCGGTGAACAGCTCGTTTTGATTTCGTTGTAAACATCTTGAGTTTCGGATTTCAGCAAGGTTAACTGTTTCCTCTTCAAGCTTAGTTCTTCAGCAACGACATTCTCCTCAAACGCATTTGCGGATCGTTTCCATTTGTTCGCTTTAGTCTGCTCTATCTTGGCAAAGGTTGGTGTCAAATTGAAGTTCTGGCAGAGTTTAAGAAACTCAATGGCAGTCTCGCAGTTGACTTGTTTTTCATTACACCGCTCAAGTGTAACTGGCTATCCCGCTTTAAAAACCTAATAAGTAGTTTCTTCGAAATACATTTTAAGATAAAAACTAGCGATAAAATTTTCTGACGTTTCGATCTCGCTGAGATCATTTTCAAGTTTGAAAAAAAGTGAATAAAACTTTGCCTATAAGAAGTAAAATCACACGTGAGAATATTAAAAGCGATAAAAATGTGGAAACATGTACTAAGCGTTACAAAAGGTAAGTGATAAAAATGTATTTCGAAGAAACTACGTATTAGGTTTTTAAAGCGGGATAGCCAGTTACACCTGTTCAGAAGACTTGAGCGGTGTAATGAAAAACAAGTCAACTGCGAGACTGCCATTGAGTTTCTTAAACTCTGCCAGAACTTCAATTTGACACCAACCTTTGCCAAGATAGAACAGACTAAAGCGAACAAATGGAAACGATCCGCAAATGCGTTTGAGGAGGATGTCGTTGCTGAAGAACTAAGCTTGAAGAGGAAACAGTTAACCTTGCTGAAATCCGAAACTCAAGATGTTTACAACGAAATCAAAACGAGCTGTTCACCGCTACGTTTTCTCTGCATATTGAAAACGATTGTCACTCTGCGCAACGAACAGTACCGACAAGTAATGGATGGCCACATAAAGAAGATCTCAAGACTTCTCTACAAAGATAACACTGACATCGACCAACATATCAAGAACATTTCTTTAAAAACAACACCCTCAAAAACTGTCCAAAAAGGACAAAATTAGCCTCGAGGAATAACTTAAGAGCAAGGCAATAGATTTGAATGAGTTTGTGTGAGACACTCTTCAAGTCCAAGTTTGGGTAAAGCCGCATTCCTGAGTCTCTTTACCTTTCTTAGTAAGTTTGAAATTTTTTCTTCCGTTGATTTGATCGCCATCCGCATGTTTTCTAGTTGCTTCTGCATTGATTCCAGGCGTTCAGTAAGGTCTTGGACTTTCTTGTCTCGGCTTCCTTGCTGACAAGGGGAAGGGAGGGTAGTGCTGTCAACTGTGAACACAGAGTCACTGAAACTGAGCATACAGTGTAGCAGTGTATTCGGCTTACCTACCCGACCGTTGCGTATAGCTGGAGTGCACCACTGAAGCTATTCTGCTAGTTCACAGCTGGCTCTCGGCTAGAATGACTTTTGAAAGGAAAGTTAGCAAGATCATCACGGTTAGACGAGCAGTTGCGAGCAGACCTCAAATAGTCAGGCTACAACGGGATTCTGTTTTTGTGTCTTTTTTTTATGCTTGCTTGCAACTGTTTAATAGGGCACTGTCATGCCAAACTTGGCTGTTTTTAGGTGAAAAGTGGGTAAAAATCTCAATCGATTCAAGTGCTTTACCTCATATAGAATGCGGGCAGTCTCTCTTTTTCTCTAGAATCGTTAGAACGAACGCGTACGTTGAACTTTCAATGGCTGAGGCTGTGGGTTGAAAATACTGCCGGCGTTGGTTAGAGTTTTAGCCACTTTGAAGTGTTCGTTCGTTTCAACGACTTTAGAGTAAAAGAGAGACTGCTCGCAGTCAAAACCTCATACGTAGAACATTCCTGGCAACCCACTGAGAACTGAGAAATGAAACACAGTTATAGCACAAAAAAACTATTTGCATTGCTACAAATCTCTGAAATTGGTACAAAATCGTACCATTCTTGTGAGATACTTAGAAGACCGTCACTTTCATCGATCGCTGTGAATTCGGCGTGTTTACTGGGGAGATATCGTCCCAGTTTCTCTGATCATTTCGTCTTTGTAGCTTTGATTACCCCTTCGTGAAAGCCATTTTAATTCAGGCCATTCGAAGCCCCGCGAAGGTGAAATTTTCAGCCGATCGCGGAGCGGTTTTACTAAAGTTTTTTAGCCAAAAAATAACACTACAGGCATCGGAAAGGATAAAGAAAAGGATTTTGGTCTATTGGATGGAATTTCAAGCCTTAAAATTGCTGAAAGGTAAAGTCTGCATACGAGCCAAGTGACCCATCAGGCCGGGGCTTATCCCGGTTTCCATGGCATGAAGTGACTGGGAGTATTTCTACTCCCCACTGGATGGGATGCCAGTCCATCGCAGGGTTACCCCAGCATTTCGCCGGTACCCATTTATACACCTGGGTGGAGAGAGGCACCGTGGGAGTAAAGTGTCTTGCCCAAGAACAAAACACAATGTTCCTGGTCAGGACCCGAACCCGGACCATTCGCTCCGGAGTCGAGAACACTAACCACGAGGCCACCGCAGCATCATATTTTTCGTAAAATTGCATCTCAGTCTATTCATCGCACAGAATTGTGTTTTCCCTCAAAATATCCGCTTGTTTTCGCTCCCAGTCTTACATATTTGGCTTGATTATATGTCCAGCGAATTATTTTATCCTTTGGGATGAATTTTGCGACGCCCAGGATAATTTGCACACTATGGAGACTGGGCAGAGTTATCATGAAAGCGAGGCTGTGATAAGTACAGATCTTCCAGAGAATGTGAAAAACAATAGCAGAGACCAATGAGGTTACTAGTAAAGCCATTAAAACGGAGAATTGTAAAACTTGGAAGAAGCCTGAGTTGAAAGATTGGCTCAGGATTCATGGCCTTAAAGTGTCCGGGACAAAAGAACTAGTGGCCCTAGCCGAAAATGCGAAACAAGCTGGAGTTGAGACAGTCGCCAAAAGAGATTCACGTGAGGAGAAGGAGATTACAAAACGAGCAGCTAAAAATCTGAGCAGCTGGGTAACTTGCTGTAAATTTAACTGTGATTCAAGTTTCAATTAGCGCCAATTTGAAGACAGTTAAATGATTTAAGATAACGCCGTCATAATCTTAAAATATTCACAGGTTTTTTTAAAATTCGTTAAACCTAGTATTACCATTTTATAATGAAAAATACGCCTCAGATTAGTTTACATTCTATAAAATCCTACCTTACATCATATACGGAACAATGTAATGACTGAAAATTTCGTAATTTAGAAGAAAAATAATATTCACCCAGGCTACAATACACTACGCTTATGTCAAACTTTCAGGTCTTTGTGTGCGTGTCAAATAAACTGCATCAACTACCAATTTGCAGTACTCAAACAGTTATTCTCCAATTTGCTTTCTTGTTTCTCTTTTTAGTGTTTGGTTCAGTAAAATTATCTTTTTGTAAAAATTATGTTTCGGGAATTCTAGCAAGTTGTATGCTTTTTTCCCCTTTCAGACATGGAGAAGCGTGTAATCACATTGCAGCGTTGCTGTTTGCAATTGAAGACTATGCAAAAATGACAAATGATCAGGAAAGGAAAATGTCAAATGTTTTAGCTTGCTGAATATCACATATGGCGTTCCGCAGGGGTCCATCTTGGGTCCCCTGTTTTTTGTTATTTGCATCAGTGATCTGTCTGAGGTGGTTAGTTACGAAAGTTCTGTGGCACTATATGCAGATGACTGCAAGGCGTTTAGAGTGGTAACCTGTCCTAATGATCTACTGATGTTTCAAGATGATCTAGATAGTTTGTGCACTTGAGTCAACAGAACAGGATGACCTTCAATGTTAAGAAATGCAAGATGATGCGCATTACCTGGAAGAAACAACCATTTAAATCAAGCCTCACCCTAAACGGATCTGTCTTAGAGAAAGTTTATGAGTTCCGCGATCTTCGTTTGCTTACTAACCATACCAACCATCAGGGAGCAGTCGTGGCTCAGTTGGTTAGTGCGCGGCTTTCGGAGCAAGAGATCCCCGGTTCGATTCTCGGTGAATAGAATAGAATTGTTGAAATGTGGAATGAGGTACCCTTAGATATTAGTCTCCTAGTCTTCAGATTTTAAGTCAGGAATGAAGACAGCATTTTATGTTTTATATCTGATTTAATAATTTTCTAATTTTTATTCGCTTCATGCTACGGAAACCGAAGTTATGCGCCAGCCTGATGGGCCTTCTGGCTCGTAAGCAGAGACTATCATATATTTTTTAATTTAGATTAGCTACAGGTGATCTGTCTTGCATGGAGTGTTCCACTCTTTTATAGATTATACTTACTGCTTTGTTTGTGCGTTCATGGATTTTTTCTTGCCATTAAATTGTAATAAATAAATAAATAAATAAATAAATAAATAAATAAATAAATACATAAATATGTATCATTTTTCCAGCAGGAAGATGCAAACACAAGCGCACACACGCACACACACATAGGGAAAAAGTAGAACTAGAAATTAAACCATTGACTCCTGGGGGTTCCCACCTGACGACTAAAATCGTCTGGCGTTAGACGGAGTAAAATACTAGGTCTGGCCGGTTTGGGCCGGTTTGGACGCCAATGGGTTAATTAATTAATCAGTGAGTGATTAACCCATTGACTCCCAGGGGTTCCCCATTGGCCGGTTTAGGCCAGTTTGGGTATCAAAGGGTGAAAGGTGTCCGGTCATCGGTAACACTAGAGGAACCTCAACAGCGGCAATCGCAGCCGGAAACACCTACGATTGCGAAACTCCTTCGTCCGAGGAACAAATGTGCTTTATCTGCTGGACTGTAGTCTTCTATTTACGGTTTGCCAACAAGTTCTTGTTAAAGGGATTGCGTTATGGCACTCGCTATGCAACTGAACCCACAAGTTACTTTTAAACAACACAACTCAAATCTTCGTGCCAAAAAAATATCTATCGAGCATACACAATTTAAGTCACAAACAGCAGATATAAAGTTTGAAAGAGTTTTCAAAAACCTCAACCAACTGCAATCCAGTTTAATCTTCTTCAATTTTGCCCATCCCTGCCTCCGGCTTTTGTATTTGCTGTCTTAACCAAGCCTTCCTTTAATGTTTAAGTAGTTATCTTTACGTTTCGCTTGATTTGGTTACCAGTTAGTTCCCAATCGTTGAATTTGGCAAAATTTCGTGACAGAGCCCCTTAAAGCTACTTGAATGCCTGCCATAGATGACCATGTTTTTCGTGTTCGAAAAGAATGGTACAGATTGGATGCCGTTTATTCGCCACCATTTACGACCACAGAGTGCCAAGAAAGATGCCTTTAAAAAGGTATTGGATTTCACTGAGATATAAGGCTGGAATTTTATGACGACGGGAAAGGTTTCCTGCAACATAGGGTGGAGCCTAAAATCATAGATGGGCGGCAGGGTGTCAAAGGAGGCTGAGTACAGTTTTTGAAGTATATAAAGTAACAGTCGATAGCACAAGTTTGAAAGGTATTAAACTAACAATCAATAGGCATAACAGTTCCCCAAGCGTCAATCTGTGGATGGGTAAGCAAATAAGACCTGGCCTTTCGTGGCTGAAAAAGGTTGGTGCGCTTAATTTAACGTTAAGTAATCTTCGCTTCAGTGATGTTTGATGAATCTGCGATCAGGAATACAGCAATGGCCTGCTGTCTTAATGGAACCATCCTGTTCTTAATTTTAATTTTTGTCTTTGTGTTTGGGTGTAAAATCAGGTGAAATGAAAATCATCAATTCAACCTGGGAACCTAATTTACCAACAACATGTACTCGAGAAAAGCTGTTAAAACACTCAGCTTTTAATATTTGAAAAAATTAAGGGGTGAGTGAGATTAATGAATAGGACCTCACTGTCACCTTTCAGAAATGTAATTAAAAAAAAAAGATTTGTTCTTCACTATCAGGTTATAGCAAAAGCTTTTAGCTTGCGCCATGAAAACAAATATAAGTTAAAGACCATTAAAACGTTGAAACTGCTTGAAGAGGTTAAAAGCTAGGGATGTGGACGAGAAAACAAAGATAATGAAAAATTTTGTTGCATGTTGAGCCCAAATTCTGATCAAGTTGTTTGTCAGAAGCAGATGACTTTGAAGTGTGTAACTTGCAACTCTTTTCCTTGGAACAAAGCTGGGAACACCAGTTTTATGCCCAAATATGGATAAAAATAAGAAATAAGATCGATGCTGCACGTTACATCCAAATGAGGACACTTTTAAACTGAAAACACCCCAGCTCTGAACCAGAGTTAAACGCTTCAAGGTCACGAGCTTCTGGTTATGTAATGATAGTGATTATATGACAATAGTTCGACATGATCCTTAGTACAAACGAGTTTTCCGCACTAAAAATAATGCTTTCGAAAGTCAACTCAACTGACCTCATTGCTTGTAATATTTTCTCTTTAATAAAGGAAAACGTGAATTTTCTGTTAAACGACAAAGTTTTTAGCTCCCTAGCAAAATTATTCCAGACATGGTTGTTGTAACATGGTTGTTCTCTTGTGAAACTAAATACTTCAATCACGTTATTTTTTTATTTCCTATTCACAACTTAAACGTGACATTTTTTGGCGATGCTAGTGACAAGTTTTCATTTCGTTAGGATACAGTGATTAATCAACTTTTCATTCTGGCTGAATGACTGAATTCAAATTGTGTTTGTCTTCACTGAGGGCAGGTTTCTATTTTATTTTAGTATGAAAATGGAAATAAAGGTTTAGTTAAAAAGAAAAACACACATGAAGATCATCAATAAAGAGAGTTCAGTGAATTAAATAGGATCAAGTGAAAAAGAAGACTTCATTTTTTATCTTTGTCCGCGTCGAAGGAAGTGGCTGAGCCTGGACACCCTTTGCGTTGTGTTGCGATTTTACCATTCTCGAGACATT
Source organism: Montipora capricornis (assembly GCF_036669925.1). Lineage (NCBI taxonomy): Eukaryota > Metazoa > Cnidaria > Anthozoa > Scleractinia > Acroporidae > Montipora > Montipora capricornis. The sequence goes on from NC_090886.1 coordinate 25,469,740, forward strand.
TGAAACTCAGGGAAGAGAAAAGGATGTTGACAACACATGCTCCGGCAAAAACTTTTCACTGATACAGCTGTTAGGGATGTGTAAAAGTAATAATTCATACATCCGTTTGGGATGTGTCAAATGGTGCTCGACGGGAAGTAATACTATCTTAGTTATACTCATTACATTTATTCCATTAGTCGTCAGTCAAAACATGTCAATACAAATCATCCTGTCCAAATAGAATTTATGTAAAAAATGTATACGTATGGCTTTTGCCGGTTTTTTAAAAATTAATTCTTACTACATTTAACTTGCTTGTCACCTGCCGTTTCACATCCTTTCGGCGCAACCTCTACACCGACAGGGGAAATAAAAACTTTGTAGTCGAGCAGAAAATTCGCGTTCCGGTTATTAAACAGTGAGGATAACTTGTAATATGGTCAGTTTGCTTTCATAGCAACGAACTTGACTAAACGGTTTTGCTTTAATTGACTCTGACGGACAAATCTTCTCTTTAAAGTTGCATTTCTGAAAGGACGCAGTGAAGTCTTGTTTCTCTACATTACTCACAGTATGCCTACAATATTCATCAAATATAAAATAGCTACAATCCTGGTCAAAATTGTTGGGGCAATTCCTGCTTTGCCCCTCCCCCCATTACAATGTTGATTTTTCACGGTCTCCGAAATCAAGATTAGTTAATAGATCGCTCGAATGTTTCAACATTGTCCGGGGGAAAGAAGGAGGAGGGGGGGGGGGGGGGTGAGGGGGGGTGCGGTGCGAAATAGCCAGCGAAAGAAGAACACGCGTTGCTCATGTGGCGATGGAAGCAGGTACAGTAATTTCTCTACTCTTCGGGCAAATTTGACAAGTGTCCCAAAGGATCGTACGTGATTGGATAGCTTTTACATATACACAAAAATGCCACTTTGCCTCCCCTTCCCCCCTCTGTGCGTACGACGTTATTTTTAAGTGCAATCAAGAGAAAATGAGGGGACAGAGAGGGAGGCTCCCGGTCCAGCCCTTGGGATATCTCATGTCCACGAAATTTATTTTACGAGCGGAAGTCTTCCGAGACGTCCGCTTGCAGGCCAAACTCGGTCCGATGTTTGAATGAAAATAAATATTCATCAGCATTCCACGTGCGCTTTCATTTTTTCTTTTCACTAAGAATCTGAGAGCGAGGCAAGACTGCATGCAGACGTCTCGGAAGACAGACTTCCGCTAGAACAAAAATAACTTTCGTGGACATAACATATCCCGGCCAACGCCCTGAGCCTCCCTCTCTGTCCCCTCATTTTCTCTTGGTGCAATATGTTCTCACCAGCCGGTAGAAAGTTTAACAGCGGATTCAGAGTGAATGCATAAGGAATTCAACGATTTCCACTTACTCAAAAGTCTTACAAAAGACTGTTCCTGTAATACGTGCGCTAGCGGTAAAATACGGTTAATTACGTAAAAAGCAGGAAAGGAATGAATGAGAAACAGCACTGATAAAAGGAGGGAAAATTATACAAAAGGATTCTTCAACAGTGCACTATGAAGTCAATAAGGAGTTGGTGTTTATATGGCCAGTATAATGCGAACAGTTTGAATGTTGTTCTCCTTTGACAAGGTTTCTCAACGACTTTTGACGGAGATTATAACCTCTCGCATTGACCGCAAAGGTTAACACCGATAAAGTTTATGCTTAAATACATCCGTTGTCTGCATAAAGGTGCTAGTTGACAGAAACACATTACGACCTCAGGCCGGACGACAAGAATGGGAAATACGTGCCCTTGTCTTTGCGAACAGACTGTGGGCTCTTTTAATATGAACAAGTGTTGGGTCCTATGGGTCATTCTCCTTCTCCGAGAAGAAAAAAGAGTATAAGCATTTACAGACCCCGAGTTTTCCTTTGCTCTACCAGCTGAGCTAACTGGTAAGTGGTCCGGTCGCATGTTAAGTCAGTGTTAAGCTCAGAAACGACTTTTGGATCGAAGTATAACAGAAAGCTGGCTGTTAATGCATAGTTGTCTTAAATGTTAACTTCATCATCATTCATATTAGATCGACTTGAAAACTTATGTTAACATAGAGACAGGCTTTAAAATAGGTACGCAATGCGTGCATGTGTCTGTACGCAAAATCTTTGTAGCAAGACAAATAATGAAAGCATTGTTATCTTTAATAAGAGAGTGCATTGATTGTTGTAAGTAAAATAATTTAAAATGGTTTTGGATTATGGGCAATGTGATGTATGATATTGGGTAAAGACATGACAGGTTCATCGTATTTTCAAGGCAAGAATCACCATTACAGATGTCATTTATTGTCTCCGGGCTCAAATCAAATCGATCTACAAATACAAAAATCGGAACATTGTATAGTTGATATTGAGTGTTAAATATGCACCAGCAGTTAGTTATGTAATGTGAAATCATCTCGAGCAAGTTAATGTGTACAGTGAAATAGAAACGATTGTATTTTTCTAAAACATTTCAAGTATGTTTCACCGGTGAATCAATTTAATATCAAATTGTAACATGCATTTTTGCATATAAGATTTCTTATCATTAGCGGAACTTTCAGATTCATGTATTTTCCTGTTAACTTTAAGAGAGCTAGACTGATTATCTGGTGGTACTGTTCTGAATATTTCACAGACGTTTGGAGTGAATTCATTTACGAGGCCTGATTATATCGAACTTGGCTCTGCTCGTAAGGTGACTGTTCTCTCAAAACTGTTTTGGAATTCTATGATATGCGAAGGCATTTGCAACAGCCTGCACTATGAGACCATCAAACCAAGTGCCTTGTCTGGAAATAGCGTGCAAATACTCTAACTATGAATTTGCAATATTACTTTCGATATATTTTTGTGGGTGGTTTCTCGAATACTGAATACCGCACGAGATTCGATCTCGATTTACTTTGTTGACAACTGCGCTATGACGCTGGCTCTGGTTATTGGCAGCATTT
>NC_090886.1:25477685-25502685 GCF_036669925.1 Montipora capricornis
TAAAATTAAGCAGACATGAGCCTTACCTAAACATCGCGTAAGCATTAAAAAAGTTGGTTTTCAGCCTCTTGTAATGTTTTTTAGGCTTATATTACGTTGTTTGTGCTCGTATAAATTTGGCAAAGCAGAAAAATTGGAAAAATGTTTAGGTTCATGCTATTTTAGGCTCGTGCTAGGTTGTTTTTTTAGTTCAATGGAGCTCTGCTTAATGTATTATCTGTCACTCGCGACTCTCCTGATGTTCGTTACCAGCGTCAGTGCTCATATGTCGGTCATCAACTTTGGGTGTTTCCACGTAAATTTGCGGTCAAGCAAAAAATCTTCCCTTTCTTTGCGTGCTCCCTTCAGGGACACGCTCTGGGCTTCCTTCTCCTGTATCGCGAGGCCCTACATCGCAAAGAATATATTGAAATTACCGCTTCACCACAATATGGTTGCTGTGGAGATGGCGGACAAGTTGCCACTTTGAAATGCTGATATATGTACCTGCAAATCTGTAAAAGTTGGGCATCTACGTTACTTACCTTGCGATGTATGAGGGGTGATTCCCGCCAAAATTAACATTGGAATGCTGTTATGAGGTTTCCCTATGCTGTTATTGAGCTTCCCTATGCTCTCATGGTGTTTCCCGAGTCTTTTCTGCACTTTCAATTATGTTCTTCAGTTTCAAATTCTATTATTCATTTTCGATTTTTTATTCGCTTTCGAATTATGTTATTCAGGTTCGAATTCTATTATTTACTTACAAATTCTGTTCTTCTGCGAATTATGTTTTCAGCGTTGACAATTATCTCTGTGTTGTACTTACGCATTGTGTTGTTCCTCATTGTCTTATGCGGACCGCGATTCTGTTTTTCGTGTTTCGAATTATGTTCTTCTAAATCCGGGTCTTCATGAAGCTCGGCCGCATTGGTCTCGAGTGAGTAATAAATTATGCATTAGTTTTTTCCGTGGAAAAAAATTTGCCTCTCTCTGCAAAGCTGCAAGATAGCGGAAGGCAGTAGATCTCGTAGTTCGTCTCGTACGACTGGTGAGAGAGCGGTGAGCCTGCTTAGGGTTGTACAAAACTTACTTCAAGACTCCAACGAAGATTCTCCAATGCAGCAAGGAGTTGTGGCGGGTGATACTGCATGCTCCGCAAAATAACTCTGCTGTACAGATTGATGACAGTAACAGACTAGCTAGGGCGTATCATGCAGAACTTTAAAAGTCTGTTCGGCGGGTATTCGGCTTCATCACGGAATCAATCACAACCGACACGACCTCCAAAGGAAACATGGACGCATGAGTTTTTCTGTTTAGCTGATCGTGCAGCTGAAAGTGCGCCGTCGCGTAGCGAAAAGCTGGAGCAGCAGTTGGCCGGTCTTGGCAGAAAGAAAATTGTATTCGGGGCCAAAGACAACGCTGTAAAAGTGAAAATGAAATTGGCTTTTGATCGTACGAAGGACATTTAACCACCTTCACTTGCCGAGGGGTGGGGATTTTGACCAATTATTTTGTCCCAGGGGTGAGGAATTTGAAGTTTTTAAAACAAAAACGTCAAAATCCCCACCCCATGCCCGACCCCCCCTCCATCGGGCTTAACATTGATAGGTGCATTATTTTAGAACTGTGCATAACTGTTATATACTTTTCATCTTACTTATTTTTGGCAGATTATATTGCATCTTTAGGGGTGGGATCCTAACCTTTTCACCACCAGAGTTTTCCCTTTGAGGAGTAAAATAGTCTGGCATTTCCTCATGTGCCTTGAGATAATCAATAAGGGAAAGTTCATTCATTTCTCGTGCAAGATCTGTAAGTTCACGGCGGCGCCTTTCGATCACATTGTGCAGTGAATTGGAGCGGATCTTGTTTGAAGTTGGTGTTTTCTTGGTTACATTGCCTTTTTTTGCCGATTCGTGTTCCAAGCCAACCTGGCGTGTTTCGATGAAATGCATCAAAATGTGAATGATCTCGTTTTCAGTACATCAGTAAACTCTTCTTTGAACTGACAAAGTTTTTTTTTATGGCTTCTAATTTTAGCGTGATTCCTGTTCGCTGGCTATCGACAGTCGACTCTGAAATGGATTTTTTCCTTTTCCCCTTTTCTCTCATTTCATCATGACACCACGTGATGGAAATTCTCTAAACTCTGGTCTGGCCCTTAACAAAAGGACTGTGGACTGTTAGTTTTGGAAGGAAGAGAACCTTAACGTCCATGCTACTTACTATTTACAGGCACTTTTTAACTGAAATTGAGAAAAAAAACTCATAAGATATATGAACGATTTGCAGTTGACGAAAGTGCACAATGTCAAATTGTTTGGGTTTAAATATGTCTGCTGTCCCTATTTCACAAATTGTGGAAAACTAGATCCAACTACGTGTCGTGGTCGCGCATTTTGACCCCCTACGAACTGAACATTGGTTAGTCAAGAAAGTTCTGTGGCACTAGATGATTGCAAGGCGTTGAGAGTGGTAACCTGTCCTAATGACCTACTGTATCAAGATGATCTAGATAGTTTGTGCACTTCGAGTCAACAGAACAGGATGACCTTCAATGTTAAGAAATGCAAGATGATGCGCATTACCTGGAAGAAACAACCATTTGGATCAAGCGTCACCCTAAACGGATCTGTCTTAGAGAAAGTTTATGAGTTCCGCGAGCTTGGTTTGCTTACTAACCATACCAACCATCAGGAAGCAGTCGGAGCGAGAGGTCCCCGGCTCGATTCTCGGTGACTTCAACGTCTGTTTCGACTTTCCTCTGATCCGTGTAGCTATAGCTTTAAATACCCATCAAACGGAGCACTGACAGAGGGAGGGGGGTAAAGGGCGCACCGTCGGCTTCCATTAAGGGGTGAGTGAGGTTAATGAATAGGACCTCACTGTAACCTTTCAGTAATGTAATTAGAAAAAAAAGATTTGTTCTTCACTTTCAGGTTATAGCAAAAGCTTTTAGCTTGCGCCATGAAAACAAATATAAGTTAAAGAACATTAAAACATTAAAACTGCTTGAAGAGGTTAAAAGCTAGGGATGTGGACGAGAAAACAAAGATAAAGAAAAATTTTGTTGCATGTTGAGCCCAAATTCTGATCAAGTTGTTTGTCAGAAGCAGATGACCTTGAAGTGTGTAACTTGCAACTCTTTTCCTTGGAACACAGCTGGGAACACCACTTTTATGCCCAAATATAGATAAAAATAAGATCGAAGCTGCACGCGCAGGAAAATGCACAAGCTACATTACATTCAAATAAGGACATTTTTAAACCAAAAAAAAACACCCCAGCTCTGAACCAGAGTTAAACGCTTCAAGGTCACGAGCTTCTGGTCATGTAATGATAGTGATTTATATGACAATAGTTCGACATGATCCTTAGTACAGACGAGTTTTCCGCACTAATGCTTTTGAAAGTCAACTCAACTGACCGCATTGATTGTAATATTTTCTATTTAATAAAGGAAAACGTGAATTTTCTGTTAAACGACAAAGTTTTTATCTCCGTAGCAAAATTATTCCAGACACGGTTGTTGTAACGGTTGCGTACGGATGTCCAAGCAGGTAGCAATTAAGTAATGATAATAATAATAATAATAATAATAATAATAATAATAATAATAATAATAATAATAATAATAATAATAATAACGATGATGATGATGATGCTGCTACTACTACTACTATTACTACTAACAATAATAATAATAATAATAATAATAATAATAATAATAATAATAATAATAATAATAATAATAATAATAATAAACAAACCACACAGTTTACACAAAACCTATTTGAAAGAGATGATTGTGTGCCATGGTGCCATTGTACTAATTAAGAAGCCTTGCAAAAGTTGTGATTAGGGCGCAAAAAATTACATGATTGAAGTATTGATTTCCAAAAACACATCATAAAAGGCAGGTGACACCAAAGAAGAGTTGTTGACCCTGTGGTTTTTAATAAAACAATTATTCTACTCGAGTGAAGGATAAAAACTGATTATAACCAACTCGGCGATACGTGCCTCGTTGGTTATCTACCCCTTCATTTGCAATACAAGTCATCCCATCGAAATAGAATTTATGTAAAAATTCAACAAATAAAATGGAGTACGAAGGGGGAACCCAAAGCTGTAAAATTTGATGTAAGAAACCAAAAATACGGATGGATGAATGCACGAGCAACGAGAATGCGGTAGATGACAGAGAAATCTTGCTTTTCTTTTCATTGTATACATATGGTTTTCCCGGTAATCGTTTTTTATTAAATCTTATTATGTTTTACTTGCTTGTCACCTGCCATTTCACATCCTATCGCAATCGCTATACCGACAGAGTCTGGAACAGATAGTAATTCAAGGGAAAAAAAAATTTTATTGGACGATTTAGTGTGTGGTATCGTGGGATATTTTTACGAGTCTCACTGTATTTTGGCGAGCCCGTAGGACGAGTCAAAATACAAGAGACGAATGAAAAGGTACGTTACGTTTCGGTGTTCTTCAATAAACAAAGAAAGTTCATTGTCGTCTAGTTATGGCTTGTCTCTATGAACTGGTCTTCGCCAAAAAATCTAGAAATTTGGCAAGCATTAATCATCGTTTTCTTCGGGGGAAAAATTAGAGTTTTCTGCAATTTTTACCGCTTTCAAAATCTAATGATCGAAGTGACGTTTGTGAAAAACCGGTCAAAGCCAGTCTTCTGAGTACAAATACCATAAAATATTTGTTCTCGTATTGGGTGTTATTTTTACTCTTCTGACTGAAGTTGAATGACAAAGTCAGTTATGAAATGACTTTTAAAATCATCAATAAAACGATAAACCATAAACCATTTCATTCACATATCTTTATGAAAATGTAGGCTTAAACTGCACACATGACTTTTCTTTATCTCTGTTAAAGTTACATTTCTGAAAGGTCACATTGAAGTCTTGTTCCTCTACATTACTCACAGTATTGTCTAAAAATATTCATCAAATATAAAAAAGCGTAGGTGATGGATACTATTTTCATCTACACAAAAATGTCACTCTGCCTCCTCCTCCTATGCCCCACCCCCCCTCTCTGCTCGTACAACGTTATTTTTAAGTGCAACATATTTTCGACGGTAAAACATTCTAACAGCGGATTCACAGTTAATACAGAATTGAATTCAACGATTTCCACTTAATCAAAAGTCATACAAAAGATGGCCGAACAATTCATGTAATACGTGCGCCTGCGGGTAAATTACGGTTAATTATTAAAAGGCGGTAACATGAGGAGCTTAACTTGGGTCAGGAATGTGGGTCCCCGCTGTTTCGGTAAAAAAAAAAATTACCAAAATCTCAGTGGGAGTTGTAACAAGACTCACACTAAAAAGGCAGAGCGAGAGAAAAAGGGAGAGAGAGGTGTTAATCTCGACACATTTGTTGGGCCGAATACGTCATAAAGTTTTAATGACGACAAATAACTCAAATTGCTTTAAATCATTTTGAGTGATGTGTCAAAATAGTCCAGAGGCACAGTAAATCAATCTGAAATATTTTCTAAAACACGGTTTACAACGGCCAGCATCATGCAATTAAAAAATTGAAAATTATTTCTTTATTCTCTTTATTCCAAATGAATTTAAACACAGGCAAATTATATCTTAACTTTCAGGCTACCGAGATGCAACTTGTTTTGCCCGGCATACACTTTTCTCAACAGCAACGGTGAATTGGTTCTTTTCTGATTTTAAAGCAATCCATTTTTAAGTTTTATACTTATGGAACTCGATAACTGAGGAATAAAACTCAACAGCTATTAGACCTTCGAACATCTGCTTCCCTAATTCTCCGGTTAAACATGAAACGTTAGTGATGTATTGGTGTATTTGTTAATTTAAACACAGGCAAATTATTTTGTCAGTTAACTTTCAGGCTACCGAGATATAACTTGTTTTGCTTGGCATACACTTTTCTTAACAGCAACGGTGAATTGGTTCTTTTCTGATTTTAAAGCAATCCATTTTTAAGTTTTATACTTAGGGAACTAGATAACTGAGGAATAAAACTCAACAGCTATTAGACCTTCGAACATCTGCTTCCCTAATTCTCCGGTTAAACATGAAACGTTAGTGATGTATTGGTGTATTTGTTAATTTAAACACAGGCAAATTATTTCTTAACTTTCAGGCTACCGAGATGCAACTTGTTTTGCCCGGCATACACTTTTCTCAACAGCAACGGTGAATTGGTTCTTTTCTGATTTTAAAGCAATCCATTTTTAAGTTTTATACTTAGGGAACTCGATAACTGAGGAATAAAACTCAACAGCTATTACACCTTCGAACATCGGCTTCCCTAATTCTCCGGTTAAACATGAAACGTTAGTGATGTATTGGTGTATTTGTTAATTTAAACACAGGCAAATTATTTCTTAACTTTCAGGCTACCGAGATGCAACTTTATTTTGCCATACACTTTTCTCAACAGCAACGGTTAATTGGTTCTTTTCTGATTTTAAAGCAAACCATTTTTAAGTTTTATACTTATGAAACTCGATAACTGAGGAACTGGGAAATTTAGAATGCCCAATTGTACCTGTGTTAAATTTCATTCCGGGCTTATTGACTTCCCAGCTTGTCACAGGGAGGCACATTCAATATTAATCACAGACTTATCAATTTCCTAGCTGCTATTATGATATCCTGATATCATGAAATTGAACCTAAGAGCAACAAATCTCTTCAGAAAAAAGTACGTTAAGGGCCTGTCCACTAGCGGACAAATTTAGAATTTTCTTACAATTGACAAAACGAAAACCGAAATTTGTTTCCTGTCAATTTTTGTTTGTAAGCTTACATCCCAACTAAAGACAGACTGTAAAGAAAATTTGTACTTTGCAGTTGGTCAAAATGAGCGATCTTGCTCTCAACCTTACTCTGGTCGGGAGTAAAAGAAATATTCTCTACAACAGATTATTGACAAAAAAAAAAACACTTCAACAGTTTGTGCAGTTTTTGCTTTTTGTCGGCAGTGTTTTTGAAAAAATTCTTCATGCGGAACTTTGTGAAGACGCGACAGACCATCCCGCGGCATTTGAGCGTTGGTGATGACAGAATCTTTGTCAAAATAAAGAAGTCTTACCAGTCCAGGATTGTTATCAATTTTGATAACCATGTTACGTCACAACATGGCGGCCATTGCAGAAATCGGAGGATTTTGTATACACTTCACTTTATTCGTTTTTTGCTCGGAACTAGTTGGGTTATCTACCCAAAATTCTATTCGATATGGACAACAAAGAAACATTCTTCGTCTTTTTCAAAGATGGCGGTGGGAGAGCGGGTTGAACGGTTGGAAATGTTAACTGTAAAGTGGGACAGTGCATGAAATTGGATCCCAAAGTCAGGTACGTTTTCCACTTTGTCGTTTGATTAAAGGCACTTGTAGATTTTTCCAGCATTTGCAAAAAAAATGTCGATATCTTCAAGTCTTTTACTTGACTTTTCACGTGTTTTTGCTGTTGTGCACGATCTATTAAAAATGTGCAAGGGGGTATTTGGATTTGCGATGTGCTGTTAATAATGGCCCCCATAAAAGATTGATTTACTCCCAGGCGTTGAGATGGCGGATGCTGATGCCCACAGGAAAAAAATAGGAAACTTGTGTAGATTTTGTGGCTCTACAGCGTCGAAAAAGACTGAAAGGCCTAAAAATAAATTCAAGGATGATTTTGAACGATATTTTGGTATTAATTCTGAAAAGTGCAGTGGAAGGCTTAACGCTTTAGTGACACAAGAACAATGCCTGTCAAAAAAAGTGATGGCCGTTGATTTCCTGCAAGGTGTAGCAAAACACAACTTTATTAGTCCAATTATGTTTTGATCCAACCTGGTTATGCATCAATTGCACGCAGTAGAATGACAGTGGATATTTTGGAAAACTTCATTCAGGGGGTCAGTATAACATTATGAAATCCTGGTTAAATGGTTCCCTGCTATGCCAGAAGGAGACATTCTGACTGCCATAGATAATGATCAGGTTTTGTCAAAGAAGTGGACTGGGTGCAAAGATAAGCATCTTGGCATGTGTGTGTTATACAGAGGTTGGTACCAATGATGCAGTTTTGCAAAGAGATGAGAAGCTTGCACCAAGGTAATGCAAATGCCACAATTTATAATTTATGAATCCTACCACCTACATTTTGTGATTTTGAATATTTTTTGCAAGTCTCTTTTATGTTTAAATTGTCCATTATGGGGACTATTTTAATCATTATCAAATCCCCAATTGTTAGGATTGAAGAGTGACTGGATTGCATGAAGAAACCATTCTTTAGCCATTAGCTGTGTAAATAAACATAAAATAATGGTTTTTTTTTTCCTTTTTGTTTATCAACATTAACATTTTGTACAATTATGCGGTAGCTTAATTAAACCTGCCAACTATTTTTTAGAAAAAGGCTTGAGATTTATTTACCAGGATTTTTTTCTTCAATGTGTAGTTCCATAAAATGTCCATACCTCCCCCACAAAAGGTACATTTTGACACCCCTTCACCCATCTAGAAATTCTAATGAGGTTTCTTTCAGTGTTTTGGTCTTTCTGCACCCTTCGTCTCCCTGGAATTTGAACTCCTTTGTGTGTGTGTGGGTGTGTGCAGAGTTCAGAGTTTTGTAAGGCATCCTGCAAACCGGATTGCTTCGAGATCCTGGACTCTGCAGCCACTAAGTACCAAGTGAAGCTTAAGGAATCCATGTATATGAAATGGGAGAAGCCCAATCTCAACCAGCAGGTGAAACACATTAACCTGACTCTCTCCCTGTAAGGGACTAAGCGTCACTCATTTAAAAATTTTTGTTTTGTTCTGTTTTGATTTAATACGCAATATTGACAAAGCAATGTAACGAAGTTTGTAAGATCGTGCGCGTTTTAAATTCAACGGCGATTTCAAAATATGTAACACTGAAGATGACGGATGTACCGTCGAAACATGTCTGGAAAATTAAAGAAAGTTGTTATGTTTATATGAAAATTCCTTTTATAGGGAAGATATCTGTTTACAAATATTGACATCAAATTTCTTTTGATATTTAAATTTGCCTACCACCGAACAAAAGAACCCTTTGTTTCAGCATCCAATAAGGCTCCAGTTGGCACATTAATATTAATAGGTGATATCACTGATATCCTCACTATATAGCAAGCTGAGCTAGAGTCAATTGCCTGAAAGAGGAGGGGTGGGCTGACTGTTTTCATAATCAACTAACACATTTGACAACATATGTACTTACATACTCTTATTTATTTTTAATTGAGTGGTTTAATTTTAATTGAACATTTTTATTAATGTTGTTACTTAATCATTCTTATTTTAAAATTCATTAACAGTAAATGGCCCAAAAGATTGGAAGAAGCAAAGACTGACACTTCAAAGAAACAGCATCTCTCTGCCACATCTGATGATGTCATGCTATTGCATAAAGAGGCAAGTAAAGAAAGATTGTCATTGACAAAATATAATAAATATACAACTTAAAATACTTTGTACATGTAAGAAACACCAACACAGTATCACAGGCTGGTAAATAAGAGTGTACTTCATTTGGCTAAATCACCGAACAGTTCTCATTCTGGATGTTTAATTGTTTAAATTGTTGTTTTGGTCATTTTATGATTTGGAGTTTTGGTGTATTAATTCATTGAATCTGGTATCTTGCATCTTCATTATTTCGTTTTCCTTAAGAGGACTCTCATTTCTATTCACACTTTTTTTTAAATTTCGTTGAATAATGTGTTTCTGTCTTAAGTTTTAGGGTACGTTGTAGAGAAATTAATACGAAAGCCCATTTGAAAGTATCATACATTTTTCTTACTTTAAAACAAAAATATGATCTTGAAATTTTGCTCGAAGTTGTGCAAAGACGTGCTACAAACACGTTCGTACGGTAATATGTTTTTGGTATTTAAGCCGTGCACACACATAATGATACAGAGAATCATTTCAGCGGCTTTGGCAATATTAATGTCGTAACGTGTAAATAAAACGTAATTTTCCCCTTGGACCATCGCTTCCTGTGCATTCGGCAATTCAAGAGCCGTTTCAGAAACGAAATTATTGACTTTTCTTGTTTCATTTTTATTTTATACAGAATATCCTAGCTTCGCCTCCCAAGAAAAAGAAGCCGACTGATGACTGATGAAAATATAATGGCCAGTATCGAAGAATAAACAGTGCATTTTAGCTTAACTGTTGTCATCTCCTTTACTCACTTACTGTGTTATTTTACTCGGAACAGTTGTTAGATTAGGTATTCAAAATAATGCCTCGAAATAACTTTGCCCAAACATTCCACATACTATGCATTTCACTGTCATATAAGCATTGAAAATTCCTCCCTCTTTACCCCGCGTTGCACCCTATCGTCCGCCATATTGAATTTTCACCCAGTTGCTGATCAATGATGTCACGTGGACTAGAATTTGAGCAGTGATTGGCTAAGAGTTGTTTTGGTAGTGGTTATCGAAATTGATAACAATCCTGGACTGCTTACGCTATTGCGAATAGGGACAAAAAAGTAAACTAACGATCTTAATATCCTAACGTAACCAAAACCTTGAAAACATTGCTTACGCTGCCCCAAATGGCCTGGAGATGTTGCTTCAGTGCATTTTTCTTTTAATTGTACGGTTAAGTCAGAAATCAGTGAAAGATCATATCCAGAGCGCTTAGAACAATAAACAATCAGTGTGGCAGATCCGCGAAGTCATAAACGGAAACGTTTATAAAACGTGACATTGCATGAAAAGAGCCCTCGTTGGCCTTTTGCATAGGCAGATAAAAAGCCGGACCGGATCAACTGACTCAGACCGCCAGTCCACGACGGATCAACTCGAACCGACCCGGATCAGAATACATAAGAAAAAAAACCGAAAACTAAATTCCAAAATTCCCGACATCAGAGGGACAAACTTGTAATAAGGTTCACTCTATTACAACTGATCATAAACAAACTTAAGATGAAATTAGGGTAAACGAACAATCGCTCTTTATCCCTCAGTTCAGCGACATGGCTACGTGGCGATCTCAAATACAATTCACGGCACAGTCCACCTCAGTGAGCGTTGGAATGCCACATTTCAAGGCGAAAAGTTGCTCTAGCCTTATGTAACAGTGAAAATGGACTCTCGATTTCGATGGAAAATTCGGTCTAGTACGCGTAAGAAGAACAAACATAAAATTCTCTTACCGTTTGCGATCTTCAAAGATCAAAAAGATATCTGGCTAGTTGCTCAACGCCTTCAAAATGAGCACAATTGAACGACGTTTCCTGCCACCCCGATTTACAGGATCTAAAAGGAGAGTACATTTAAACAAAGCTTAGTTTTGGATTTCTTCCCCTAAAACAACGTAACATTTTTTTAGCTTCTTTTCCTCTATGAAGCAAAACCTTCATGAGAAATGTTCAGTATATTAAAATAGAGACCATTGTCAAATAGTTCCAACGGAAAATTCCAGCTTACCCAATTACAAACATACAGACTGGACATATGAAATAAGATTTGAATATGTTCTGCTAATGTTGTGCATTATTCAACGGAAAGACTATGCGTCTTCTATCGGCAGAGAACTGTTTGGAGAAAACATTTCCAGAGGGGTTTCCTAAACTGGCTATATAAGACAAAAAACGCAACATTTTGCTTACCTTAACCTTTGGCCGACTTCACAGATACGGATTGATCAGTGGCCAGTAAGCGCTAACTAGACAAAAAACCCAACAATCGAACCAAACAAGCAGGAAGTTTCTTCCAAGCTACAATAAGATTAATGTAAACCGAAAGCGAAACCGGGCAAACAAAGACGTGTAGGCAAACAATACGAGACCATCAGCGGTGCTATGCGCTCACTGAATCAGTGTGTTGAAACTATTTCGCAGCTTAAAATTTCAGCGTGTAAACGCACCATATTATACAAAATGATATGGAAAACACGAGTTTAAAAAGTCTGAAAGCCCGAAACTCCCGTGCTGCATATTTAAAATTTAGCTGCGAACACAGGTCAACACACGCATTGCATTCTTCTGAACTATTGAGTCTTTGACGTCCTTTTCTCCTCAATCCAGCTCTCTCAAGATTTTAAAGTTAGTAATGACGGACCATTAAACAGGAAAATTCCGTTTATAATAATCAAGTTTTTTTTTTAAATCAAGGCTTAAAACTTCGTTCAGTTACTGTTTAATTAACATAGTTTTGAAATTGGTCATAAAGTAGAACTTTAACGTCCCACAGGGAACTTATTAACATAGCAGATATTTGTGAGAAGGGGCCTACGGTTTATAGTCCTTATCCGAGAAGACTTGAAACTCATTTGCGGGTGTAATTACAAAGGCAGCACTTTTTCAGTTGGTCCGGCCGGGGGTCGAACTCTCGACCTCCCTCACGGAAGCCCGATGCTCAACAACTGAGCCACCGGTGCGCGGTAGATGGACGGTGATGTAATACTGGAGAAAAACTGATAAAATATGTAAGTTACAACTAATTTGAGTTCAAATACTAAAAGAGTGAGGGAAAAAATAACAGAAGATCGTGGAAATAATAAAGTGAAATGTAATATGTTTCTTCGCGAATATTTAGACCGTTGGGATCAATTGTCCTGTCTTTTGAAATAAAAAAGGCTTCCCTGGCCTTACGGATCGAGTCTCTATTGGAAAATATTTTTTCTATAGGAATTACTTGCATGTCGTTAGAAATGTTGTGGGGAGAGGAGAGAAAATGTTCTGCGACTGTAATGGGTTTGGATTTGGTGTTAGGGTTACCGGTGTCTAAAGTGCGGCGGTGTTCATTAAAGCGCAGATTACATCTGCTACATTGAATCATGTAGATAAGGTTTTAAGGTTTTCGCAGGTTAGAATTAATGGAGCGTGTTTCGCCATTGGAGGAGAATGTGTAGTTGGTAAGTCCATGCGAAATGTAAGAGCAGGAGCGAAGTTTTTGCTACATCGAAAAGAACTGGAAGGAGGTGCAGAATTAGAGTGAGTTATATTAGGGGATTAAAGTTAGCTGTAACCAGCAAGTCTCGAAGGTTAGGGGAGCGTCTGAGGGCCAAAACAGGTGGATGTTGGAAAGCGCTTTTGTAGCGGTCAGACGAAAGAAAAAGGCAGGACAGTTGATCAAAAGACAAAAGGCAGGACAGTTGATCAAAAGACAAAAGGCAGGACAATTGATCCCCACTGTCTAAACATATTAAAATTCAGCTTATTATTTCCAGTATCTCCTGTTATTTTTTCCGTTACTCTTTTAGTATTTGCACAAATTCAAATTACAGTAAAAACCCGCATGTAAGAACCCACAGTAGTGGTTTAAGAACCTGCTGGCAGAAATTTGTCATTTTAATACTCAAAAATATAAGAACCTATTTAGCCAAGCAAGATTTAACGGGTTGTTATATGTCGGTTATAATTACAGCTAAATTATTATTAACAGGAGGCAGTGTGGCCCAGTGGTTAGGGCGTTGCTTTGAGATCCGGAGATCCCGGGTTTAAGACCTGCTCTGACCACTCGTTGAATTTAATCCTGGTTGTCCCTGGTTCAACTTCCCAGCTGCACTTGTAAATAGCCAACTGGTTTGCCTCCGGCCGGTTGGGATTTTTAACAGTTGCCGTTGTTTCGTTCCGTCGTTTCGTTGTGTTTCATTGGCCCTGAAAAGCCCCTACATGTGGGGAGCGGTCAATTAAGTATGTATTGTAGTGTATTGTAACCGAGGGTTTTGACTTGAGAGTTGATTGAAAGTGCAAATTTGTAGTGCAACTGAAAGTACCAAGCTTAATTACAAAAAGAGTTTTGATTGCTGCAACAAAACCAGGTTGATGTACTTTTCTTGTAATCAACAGCCACATCTCCTCAAATAGAAATCAAGAACCTAATTAAGAACCTACTTAGTCTAAATTGTCAACCAGTACCTCAAAATAGAGCCTACTTTGTCAGACTTCAGAAAATGTAGGTTCTTACATGCGGGTTTTTACTGTAGTTGTACCTGCCATATTTTATCAGATTTTTTCCAGTATTACGTCACCATAGAAGCAATCCAATTTAAAGTTTCAAAATACCTGAAGAATGCTGGTTTGGCCAGTTTAAATATATATATGTTATATGCCAGCTGAGGTCTTGAAAATGCCGTGTCTGCAGGCCTGAGAGCAGCTTTTTCAAGACCGAGGTCACAGTTTCTCGCTATCGACCGACCCTTAGCTGGTAAATAACTTATTTATATTTTTCCTCCGAGTCTCTCTCTCTTTCTCTCTGAAATTACTTTTTTAATAATTGTTGACTCGCATCGCGCTTGATACCGGCGAATGCCTTTAATTACTGCCCTAATTAAGGAACTTGGCTGGTCTGAACTATCCAGCGCCAGAAAGCGCGACCACCTTTGTATGATGTTTAAAATAGTTAATAACCTAATTCCTATTAACCTCAACGACCACTTAAGCTATTGTAAAACTGTAATCCGCCGTAATCATCGTCAAAAGCTCAACATTCTTGCTCACGCACAGACACTTATAAATTCTCTTTTTTTTTTCCCCCAAGAGCCGTACCCGAATGGAATAGTCTGTCTGCCTTTGTAGCAAGCACCTCATCTGTCAACGCCTTTAGGCACCTAGTTTCGAGGCTATAGTAGCGATTAATTTTCTGTTTGTAGGTTATTTTTTCTTCTTATTTATTCACATTTTTTCGTACCTTGGTGTAAAGCAACATAGCATTTTCCAAGTAATTACACTGAAACTGAAACTGAATGTAGCATTAAAGCGACTTACAAACTGAACGTTTCAAAGAGAAATATTTATTTAAATTCTATTTAAAAACCTCTTGTCTAATAAAAAGTAACTTCTGTATGTAAACGGATTCGGTGTCAAAAAATGAAAATTTAAAGTAAAGGACAAAAACTCTCCGAGCGTTACCGCGCTCGTGGGCAGAGATAGGAAAGTCCGGACCGCGCGAAGAACCAATCAGATTGCAGTACAGTACTAAGTACATTACTAAATCAAATCTACGATGTATCGGCTCTTGCTCAAAATATTTATTGTCTCGATTTGTGATTACGCCGATTAGATCAAGCCAGTTTGATCCAACGTTCACCGACAGGAGTATTGTCCACGGTACCTTGAAAACTCTGGAATTATACCAAGAGCCTCTCGATGATGCGTTTTATTTAGGACTGAAGTTTAATATATCAAAATTGGTGTATTCATTGTCCGGGACAGTGCACATTAATTTGTTTTCGCTTCCCACGTGTTCGCAAATTAGTTGCGCTTAATTTAATGGAGAGATTTGATTGGTTATCTTCTCGAAAAAAGTGTGTCCTGGGCACCTTCAAGGCCAAAAATAGACAAAAACATGAAACAAAAAGACTTCAGTGTCGAGTTTCATAACCATCTCTATGCATTAACTATACTGTATACCACACAATTTTGAAAACACGCTTAATTAATTAAAAGAAAAAATATTAGAACGTTCAGCCTCAGCCCCAAAATTAGACGTTCTTATAAAAGAAAGAGTGTAATCCACGATTAACTACAAACCCACGCTTGAATTTTGCCCGTCAAAAAGCCTTAACCTTGCACTCAATCAGTTTATACCGAAAGAAAGCAAACGTCTCATACATTTTGGAGGCTAATAGTCTTGGGAAAGTTTTTTTGATCAGAGAATTTAAGTTTCCCGTAATCGAGAATTAGCTTAATCAGTCTTTGACTGAACAAATCAGACAAGATGACTTTGATGATTTTTATTAGAATGACTTAAGAATATCAGACGACGAAGAAACTAACACAAGCATACTATAACCGCTAAACCGTCATCATTAGACTGAAAAGTTCATTTGGTAGAAAAACGGCGGTAAGCGTTTAGCAAAACCGACAGAAACCGTTTTCATAACTGTGCAACGTGGAGCTGTGGCGAAGTCCCGTATCTTAACGTGATAAACTAAAATCCCCATCTCGTATGGCGTTTGGCAATGTATCTCCAGGCACCCGGTTGTCTTCATTGTCGTCATCGTCCCCATCCCAGGCAACATTATTTCAGATACAAATATTACGCAGTACTGCACTGGCACTGTGGTTTATATCGCAAATTTCCAAATTCATCATACACTCTGGCAGAAGAGAGCTCCCTTTTGAAAGCTATGTCTTGCCTATCTCTAATTCCTTTTGGGATAAGGCTTCATGAACCAAGGACTTAGAGCAGTACGCACTACCTCCAACAAGATAAGGGGCACTTCCCCTTCTTTTCGGTGCTGCAAGAATCTCCCCTTATTCCGGTGATCTGAAAATTGCACTTCCTCGCAACAGTGAGAGCACCACACATACTCCCAGAAAATCCACGAGTAAAAGCTATGAAAAGATTTTCTCATTCACGACAGCCTGTATGAAGAACTGATCGTGCCTGCTGGCATCTTCTAGCCTGCCTAGCTGGCGTGATATTTTATCGCAGGATTATTTAAACATTCGCGAGTACGATGGTTTTGGCAGCGAGTGCGCCGCGACTGGCATGGGGACTAGTAATTTTGACTGATCATTTCATTCGCGGCCAAAACAACGAAGCAACCATCGCTTTAATCCCGCGTGTTTAAATAATCCTGCAATAAAAATATCCCGCAAGCTACGCATGCTAGTATCTTCTAAAGAAGTCAGCCAGCTGTCCAGTGGCTCTTTAAATACAGGAACCAGTCAATTGCACCTATGTACAATGATTGGCACGGCAGATGGTTCTTGAAACGACTGTATTGGTAATGGGAATGGAATTATATCGAAAACCCATAAGGGTTGAAACGTGAAACGGCCTCTTATGTGCTGGGTAACAAGCTTCTGAACATTCAATTTGCTAAGTATCATATTTGGAACAACAAGAGCAAGAGATTTCCAAATATGGTACTTAGCCCTGAAACATTCAACCAATCAGGTCGCACTGAATATTCGGAAGCTGTGAACGCGCGTTACACGTTTCAACCCTTATGGGTTTCTGATTATATCACATACAGTCTCATGGTGGTTTACAATTCTCTGAGTTCTCAATTCTCTCTGGTTTGGTTTTGAATTCTCTGCCAGAAAAAGATAGACCATCTCTCTCATATACTATTCACGAACAGTGAGTGCCGGGGTTCTTCAACGTCCCACAGTGTTGTGACGGCCTAGCGTTTATAATCCTTACCCGGGAAGACTTTAAAGTTAATTTGCAGATCCAACTACAAAGACATCACTTTCTTGACAATAACATAATGCTGTTCCCGCAAGTAA
The DNA here is from genome assembly GCF_036669925.1 of Montipora capricornis. NCBI lineage: Eukaryota > Metazoa > Cnidaria > Anthozoa > Scleractinia > Acroporidae > Montipora > Montipora capricornis. The sequence continues at coordinate 25,494,918 of NC_090886.1, forward strand.
GTTCGGGTATCTTTCCCGAGAAGAGACGGCTGGACGCTTGAGCGATATATTGTGTCTGTGACGTAAATTCAAATATAATTTATGCAAAGTTAATATTTGCGGGGAATAGCATTAGACATTTTAACAAAACAGTAATTACATAACAATGCTTAAAACGTCTGTGCGAAGTTTCCAGGTGATATGAGCTTGTGTTTGTGGTTAAATGATCATTGTTTGAATTCAACCGGCGAATCATCAACAAAATCTTCGGCCGCTTCAGCTCTCGGTGGACCTTATCAGCTCCCTCGTTTTGCCACCAATAAACTCAGCAGTAATTTCAATAGACCTTTTCGCAGAAACGGCGGCCATTTTGATTTCTATTGTTTGAAATAGCTATTATGAGATGCCCAGGGGGCAAATTAATATGTATTTGCCCCCTGGGCATCCCATAATAGCTATTTGAAACCATAGAAATCAAAATGGCCGCCGTATCTGCAAAAAGGTCTATTGATCTTGAGAAATTTTACTTGCTCTTACAATAGAAGTCTGACTGAGAAATTGCAATGGTAATGGATTTGAAAGCCGCATTTTGACCTTGGCGCCAACTGGAAAATTAGTAAATTTTCTGATTTCAGGTGATAGAGAACGACACAATCCCCATTCTCCAGCTTTTCGAACATTTTCCGTTGTCGAAATCTTGGATGTTCCTACCTTAAAAGCACAAACTTAAGCCTGACCGATTTGTGCAGGCGAGTTTCTGATTGACGGAGATTAGCAATGGCTCACCTCATGCGTCCAGCCGTGATTTCGGGATTGAGCGTTGGTTCATTTCTCGAAACAGCGGCTGGTAATCGAGCCTACTGAGAACCCTGCTCTGCATAAAGTTCATCTGAAGATTAGCAAGTGACATATTTCCTTCTTTGTAGTCAACTTATTGCTTTTTTCCATGAAAATCAATTTCGGTTTTCAATTCCACCGATAATTGTAGCAGGCTCAAGTGACGTTCAGTGGATAAGGGCGACCACACTGGCTCGCTAGTTGTCGATATGTGACTTTTGCCACTCTTTCAAAGAGCGCGGGCCCCTTTCCCGAAACAGTAGCCTGCTTGCAGGCGGTAATGTGTATTTCGGTCGCCATATTGCACGGGTAGAAGTCGGAAGATCTGGGACGAGTGGGACATACACCGCGGTTTCTCTCCTCTTCCCCCCTCCCCCTCGCTTTGTCACTCTTCCACCCGTCCAATAGGGCGAACGAAATACAGATTACCGCCTGCAAGCAGGCTACCGAAACAGCGGCTAGTAATGGAACCTATCTTGAATATTGTTGGCATTAACGTAGTGCCTCCCTCGTGGTTTTAGTTGTCGTCAAACCTACTGAAAAATACAAATTAAATTTTCAGGAAAAAGACTTCTTTTCCAATTGAGCACTTTTTAATTAGGTCGGTTTGGATTGATGACCACGTCTAATTAAAACACATCCTCAGTGCATCCTCAGTGTATTCGTTTCGCAAATGAAAATAAAAATTACAAATTGTGACAAGGGTATGCTTATATGACGGGATTCAAAGTCGAAGTTTCACGAAAATGAAAACTGAAACAGGTGACATTAACGATAACTAGCTACTGGTCTTCAACCTATGCAAGCATTTGAAATTTCCAAAATGGTAAACTTTTTACTGAATATGGGAACATTTCGAAGACCATACATTTGCGGATTCTCTTTGTTAAAAACGGTTCGTCTCTGTTATTTGTTATTGCTCTTAACATTTTCTTGCTATCACAGGCATACTGGGCAATACTCTTATCCTCGTTGCGCTCAAGTTAACGAAGTCTCTTCCATTCATCCTCCTACAAAACTATTGTTTCGTTGTGTCGCAGCGACTGATCTTTGCGCAGTTGGCCTCATCATACAGCCACTTTACATCGTTTATTTACAAGAGATAAACTTCTACGCAAACTGGGGAAGTGCGGTTTCCTCTGTAACTATAACTTTCACTTTTTATTTATGTAGAGTTTCTCTCTTTACAGAAACTTCAGTTAGTGTTGACAGACGTCTTGCACAGGCACAGACATACAGTGACGTCAAAGCGAGTTAGAGCAGTTATTGCTATTTTCTGGGTATCTTCTATTTCAGATGGATTTATTCACAGTTTATGGAGTGCTTACATCGCCGATAGCGACGTTGCGTCTGTTTTCGTTATAATTTCCTTGTTTATCTCGGTGTTCTGTTACATCAAGATCTTCCTCAATCTGCGACAGCGTCAAGCTCAAGTACAAAAATATGTTGGCCGTGAAGAGGCGAACGGTGGAGGAATTCCACCAAACATAGCACATTACAGAAGCAGTGTCCATAACATATAGCCTACAGTAGGTGCAGTTGGCCATGGTTGCCTGCTATCTCCCGCATCTTGTTTCTTGTAACAGTTAAGAACACAATGAATTGCTGTCCTGTAAGTTAATCTCGTCCCTTACCCTTTTTGAGAGCTTTGGTGCCACAATGTTGAGGCCTATTCTACGGTAACATTTTGCGATCATTGTTCAAATTGAGGTTTTCTATTTGTTCTTATCTTCACTACAAGGTGGATGAGTGAAATCACCTAAAAAATCACACAGATATCCTTATTAACAGCAAAAGAAATGTGTTCTGCATTGAACGCTTTAGCACAAATTTGCCAGCAAATTGTAACAACAATTTTAGTAATAATACATGAAACGAACAACAAAATTAACCAGCAAAAATAGCAATAAAATAGAAATATCACAAACGTAACAAGAATCGCAAATATCGCAAAAGCAACAAATTCTGCGGACGACAAAGAACCACGAAGTGCCGGACTAAGCCTTAAAGAGGGGCATTTGAAAGCCGAAAATTTCGCAAAAGTAACAAGGATTTTGCCAGCAACGTGAAAAGGCCTGTTGTTACTCTTGCTAAATTTGCTTCTAAAGGATGACCGTGAGAAGACAATCGTATGTGAACCTTGGGTAGGATAGGATGAATGTAGGACAAGCCATGATGGTACCACGGACGAGGGATCTGGGCTTGGAGGCAAACTTACGGTCCCCCCTCCCCCTACAATACGATGGTGTTGATTGGCGATCGTTGCTGAGCTTCGCCTGGAAAGGGTGCTCGACCGTGGGGACAGTTCCAATGTTGTCGGTGGTCATCCTTGGCGTAGCCGTATTGGGTTGCTAGGAACCGGTACAAACAACGGTCGTGCACCCACTGCTCCCAGCAGAAGATCCTGCGGGGATGGTTGCTGGGTATCGTCCCAAAGCAGAGCATGCTCAGATGCCGGAAGATGTTCAAGAGGGCCAGATGCTTGAGGGTTTCTGGTTCCGTGACGTAGTATTCGAGAAAGATCATTCACTTGCGTTCTTCCTCTTTTCTCTTCTGTTTTTCTTTTCTTTTCTCCACCATGGCTATAAGTAACAGTTGTCTTAACTTCTTCAGCTGCCGCAGGTAGTGGACTCTAGAACATGTCAGCACCATCTTGTTGTTTTGACATGACTGTGTGAGAGCAGGGCACAGCCGTTTTATGGGGTGCCAAAATGGGTCATGTGATCGGATGGGGGATGGGAGGTATATACGTATGGGTACCAGACGATTTTGAAAATGAGGCCGAGGGTGGGTATAACAGGGGGTTTCAAAAGTTCGTTCCTATTGAAAATTAATTTTGTCTTAAGACTTTAATGTATACTGAAACTTATTTAGTTGATAAATTCGTTTTTCTTTTCAAGTTCTTTAATTTCCGACTCTAGCTTGGCGACTTTTAACTGCAATTTCTGAAATTCGTGGGAGCCATCCGACAGGACTCTTTTCCCGCCTAAACTCATGGTTCATCACATTCGTCCAGAGCGTCTCATCCCTAACAGAAATAAATTCAGGCGATCCCACAAACCCAACTGCACCAAGATCACGCTGTCGAAGTAAAGCAGAGAGAAGGCCAAACGAAGACACAACAAAAAGCTTGGTTGGCTGCGTGTTGAACGAGAAACCTCGCTTGGCGGGCTTAAGATCTGCTGGTGGCACAGAGCGTATTTCCTCAGGAAAACGGCGGAAAATTTCATTTTGTGCAAGTTTGTTTGGTTTAACACCACAGAGACTCGACGTTAGGACATACCAGTGTTTTCCAGGGTCGAGATCCTTGCCAGTGACTCTTGAAAGCGATCACGGAAGATCGGAATGTGAACGCGACCGGCGGACGTCCGTTCACATCCATAGTGAAATCGCGCGAATGATACGAAAACCAAATTCATTGCGCTTTGTAATTTGAATTTCGCGCGTAAGTTAACCATTGCTAACTTAGTAAACTTTTAACTTATAGAGCACCCCGCAGATTACTGTTTACAATGCTATAAAATCCTCGAAACACAGTGAGAACAATAGGATCTGTACGTTGTACAACGTTTTTGCCACCGGGAAGTCTGGAACCTAGCAGTATGACGGTCACATGACGGCACAGTGGCTGTTGTCGATTTCACGTGATTGAAATAATACAGCACAGCAAGCTAGGTTTCTTCTGCAGAGAAACTCGGCGTTTAATAGTGTCACAAACTGAAAACGGCAATGTCGACATTTACAGTTAGAGCCAGCGTTACCCAATGTCTTTTGAATGCAGTATTCTTAATCTCCGAGTCTTAATCTTTTCAGTGTGTGACCGGAATTGACCTTTCGCGGTCCTAAGTTACAGAATATCAGTGGCTGAGTTTATTTATTTCAATGTCCCAAAAATAATTACAAGTAAATCCAAGTAAGAGTAAGAGTAAAATAATAATAAGCCATTTGTATAATCTGTAATGGAGTCCAGGACCCAGAATAAAAACAGATCACCAGACTAATATATATGCGAAGTCCATATAAATGCTGTAATTAACGTGAATATAAATTGACAATAGTAAACCTGACATAAAAGCTACAAAATTTACAAAATAAGAAAATATAAACCCTAAAGATTGTAATACCAGAGTGGTGTTGAGGATAGAAGTATCATCCCATTATAAATTTCTTACGCTCACAAAGCTCTCGCAGCATTGATTAACTAAATTCTGGACCATTCTGATATTGTTGGCTCAGTTAAATTCGAATTTTAAAAAGAAGGAATGAACCCCAGCCAACTTTTTTCATACCATAACAGCCGTAGGCCGCTGTAGGTTTCCTGTTACAAACAATAGGCGAAACATTTGCTCAGTTTAATGCCAGTTCGTTCCCCGGATCAAATACGCTGTACGGCTACCGTACAATACGTAGCCACAATACTCGGTTCAAATGCGCAAAAAAAAGGTCAACAATTTGTTTCTCTCGCTAATTTACTATTGCTATGATTATTTCATTGAAACTTGCCGAATTTTGGGGCACCCGGAGCGCGAAACGGCACATGATGATTTTGTGAAAACCACTTGATGACATACCTGTCAGTACAATGGGCTTGTTTCAGAAAAGTAATGTACATATTCTGACACATACGATGATCGCCTGCTGCGATTTTTTTTTTAGACCAAAGCTCCTCATGATTTCAAAAAAGCCTCGCTTATTTATTGAACAGGACTCCCAATAATGCACAGAAACGCCAACACTGATTAGGAGTTGCGTTCGAGGTACGAGAACGCAACTAGACAAAAGGCCTATTGATAACTAGAACTAATCAATGAATCATTCATATAATTTCTTTTGTGATTAAATACCGAATTTAGAATTGCTCATCTCGCAACTAAATGTCAACCCGCACTATCGAAACCCAAGCCGCGGAAAAGTGTTGCGTGTGTAATGACATCTGCAAATCGTTATACTCACTTGTTTTCTGGGATAGGGACGAAAATCCGTGTAACAGCCCTCAAAGTTCGCAACCCTTCGTGAGGTCAAAGAACCCACACCACCATATTCACAAAGAGCAAGGATGTCCTTGATTGTATATCTTGTTTGGGAGGGGAAATGCTCGGAAATACTAATGAGGGCAAGAAGTTCTTCAATGCGAAGGTAAAAAAAATATGATGATGATGCTGGTGGCGGTGGTTGAATCCAGATACATCGTTGGACTCGTGGTGCGTACTTAATGATTACAAGACCCTAAGCGTACCAAATCCGACCCTTGGTAAATATGTGCTCAGTGAGAGTATAAGCGTGAATCGCTAAAGGATTGACGAGACGGTAAGGTAGTTTTGATAGTCTGCCGTATGCCGTATGAGGTTTGGCACAAACGCGATGCTTAATTCACTATGTTACCTTGCAAAGTCGAGTGACAAGTGTTAGTAGTTGGGTCGCTGTGCAACATTAACGCAAAAACAAAAACTAACGCTGCAGAAGTGATCAACGCGGAAACAACTAAAACAGCAACCATGAAACACAACAGCCTCACGGACATCATTGTATCTGACTGCTTGCTGGAATTTGCAGCTGTTTCCATCGATGTTTGCTTATTCTTTTCAACTTTCTGCATCTCGAAGATGTTTCGTTTCCTTGCAGTAACTGCTTTCTTTTCTCATTGAACGATATCATCGTAAATTCGAGCGCAGGCATTCAGTTCACTGGATTCCATCTCGAGATCAGGGTTGTCGTCTCCAGTAAAGGTCTTGCTCATTGTGAATAAGAGTATTAAGATTGTAGATAAGTCCTTCGACTTTCGACTAGCAACGAAGAGTAAAGAAAACAATTTTGATGTCATGTATAGAGATTTTGCACGGCAGCCATATTGCATAGCAGGAACAATGAAAATGTTTTGCATTAGAAAGAACATTTGTTCCCATAGGAAAAAGAATCTATTGTTCCTGCCATGCAACATGGCTGCCGTGCAGAACCTCTATTTCTGATTCAGTTTAACTGAGATTTTTTGTTTCTTTAAATGGCGCAGATAAACAAGTTTATTTCGGAAACCGAAATAAATCACTCTGGACAAGTTCGGAGGGATTAAAACTTTCTCCTAGCTTGCAATGGCTTTTTTAAAAGCACAACCGTTAATTAATGCCGTCAAAATTGGAGATATTAAGGCGGTGCAGAGCGGGCTTGGACATTAGAATTCTTTTATTGCACTCACGTGATAAGACGGCCATTTTGGTGCCAAATTAAAACAATAGAAAAATGTAGCTGACGTTTTGCATAATACTAGAGTCAAATTCCCAAAAGACTTTTTCGCTTTTGTTCTTTCCATCAACATGGCCGCCGTGACGTCAGGTACAATCAAAGAATTCTAGGTTGGTGGCTCAAGACAGAGTTTCGCTGTCATTTTTGTAGAAGACACCTTGCTCTACTTTGTCTCTCTGGATACTTATAGAAGGCGGTTACCTGTGACACATTAGGGCCATTTATACGGGAGAAAATAAGACGCGACTAATGTAAGACGCTAACTGCTCGTATAAATGGTACAAAACAAGCGTTCTCATCTTATTTTAGACGCGGCTTACATAAGACGCGTCTTATCTTGGATCTTATCTTGGAACAGAATTTTCGGCTGTTCTTATTTTTTCCGGGTCTTAAATAAGACGTGAACTTCCTCGTATAAATGATTTCACCTCCTAATTAATACGTGAACTAAAAGTGCGCATGCCTGTCACACGCGTGACGACAACGACGACAACAACAACATGGTCATTTTGTTGACGAGTCACCCAGGTTAACAAAATGGTTTCCCAGTCAGGCTCAAAAACACCAACAAAACAGAGAAACACTTGGACTTTGCTGGAGGAGAAAGAGTTCCTCATCCTTTGCCGGGAACTGGAAATCGCGGAACAAATTGATAACTGCGTGACAAGCGCCGGTGTAAGTTTTTTTGTTTTAATTCAATTGAATTGAAAGGGTT
>NC_090886.1:25515185-25522685 GCF_036669925.1 Montipora capricornis
ACAAATAGACAGAAAATTCACCTTTTTCAGAAATTTAACTAAATGCATCCGGCTAGGCGTATATCTCTGCGAACTCGATACCGCTAGCACTAACTTTGAGATCAGGAACTTTCTTCTTCAGGAAACTTTCACAGTTCTGTGCTTCTCTCCTTTGGCATTTGGTTTCAGTGCAGTTCACATCAGTGCAGTTCATATCATCATTTTCACATATTTGCTTATTTAGTACACATTTGTTCTCAACATATAAACTTTCTTTCAGTTTGCGGACCAACCCCGGCCAAAACAATCGCTCAACAGCATCTTTTAGTGTGGGTCTACCGCAAACGGCGTGTGCATAAGTCAGTTGTTTGAGCGTTCCGAGGAAGAAGCTTAATACAACAAAAAGCAATATGCTCACAAACGACATACTGTCATGGGCTACACACTTCACCACAACTTGATCGCGCAAAAAAATGATATTTGGTATGATCACGCTCAATCATATGGTTTTGCCTGTCAATAAGGCAGTATTATACTTATTATACGTAGGATCGAAATTCTCCAATCACAATTAGCTATTTTAACAACTTGTTTCCTCAGAAGGACGTCTCTGAAGCTACCCAATCAAAACGTGACGACTTCGATCCTCTTAGTGGTATAAATTCACACAAACAACGGGTGTATTCTTTCCTTCGTTCATTTCAGGAGGGGTTAGTCGAGTCGCACATTCTTGGTCGTTTTATTCCTACTCGTTTAGAACCAAACAACTACCTCCTAAATGTCAAGACCAGTAAATGATCACGCAAACGAAGCCAATGGCGAGAAATAATATTTCAACTGAATAGCTTGAAATAAAATTTGCGCGAAATCTCTCTCTTTAAGAAAGTTAAAGAAATATAAGGGCCGTGTATACCAGGCCTGGGAGTTTATACTCGTATAAATAGTTCCTTTCGCGTATTATGTACGGCGCGTCCAGAGTAAGCCGCGGCTTATTTTCTTTCGTATAATCGACCCTATTGTTGCTTTCTCAACTTAACAATAACTTCATTTTACGCAAGAGTGACTATACTGAAATCTTCTTCTGACCTTAATTAAAAACAATCGCCAGCTCTAATCATTTGCCAGAACGATCACGCCTACAAATTCCTGTCATCTTAATTTAATGCGTATTAAATTTCCACTCACTTATGCCAATTGCTGGTTTTCACTCACGTGATCAAGAGCCATGTTTTTCAACGAAAACAAAAGGAAGCGTTTGCATAATAATAGAGTTAAATTCCCCGAGGATTTGGTCGGGGCACCAACATGGCCGCCTTCTCTTTGTTTTGGGCACCAACATGGCGGTCGTGACGTCATGTGAAAATATTACACAACACAATGAATCACAACGGTTGAAACATTTCACAAAAACCTTTCCAGCGTGAAATTTATTGAAACTAACAACATATTTGCTATTGGAGACAAACAAAAGCCTTTCTATTCCAATTGCGTGCGTGCAAACAAGAAACAATCCGTCTCACAAACCATACGATATCCAAATGATAAATTTCTCAGTTCAAGATTAAACTCTTTCCAAAAGAACCTTTTCCGAAGCACAAAATGACGGATTACTTACCGATAAACTTAACAAACATTTTTCAGCATTTCTTAGTGTTAACCTGCGCAAGCGCAGTAGACACAAAAACTACGCATAATCATGACAAATGAGAGATAAAAAGAAAAAAAATCTTGATCTACCTTCTTGTGGAGATAGGAACAATACAAAAAATCCTAATTCAGAGGACCAAAATGTTACGGTGAATTGCATAACGTCAGCGTAGTGAGACTAAAGTTGTTTAAAAAGGTATGTGACGAGATTAATTTACAGGACAGCAAATATGTTTCACTGTATTCTTAATTGCTTCTTTGACTTCAGGTATCTTCCAGCAGTATAGAATCGGGTTAAGAGATGAGTTCAAATAGGCAGTTGTCAATGAACAGAGCATATAAAAAAAATTTGCTTCATATCCAAATTCACCAAATTCGACCATTGGTGATGTTAACATAAGCAAGAAAACAACAGGCGGCAAATAGCAAACAACCATTGCAAACTGCACCCAGGCTATGCTATAGAGGCTCTTTTTGTATCGTGCAATGTTCAGTGGTATTTCCCTGTCGTTCGCTTGTTCGCGGCGAAAGTGTGGTTGCACTTGAACTTGACGCTTTCGCAGAGTGAGGACGATCTTACTGTACGAAAAGACTGAGATGAACAAGGAAATTACACCGAGAACAAAAGATGCACTACAGGCGACGTGAAAGCTCCAAAAGATGTCTATGACTGCAATTGAAATACAAGCTAGCCATAAAAAGGCAATAACGGCTGCAACTCGCTTTGGCGTCACTGTGTGTCTGTACCTCAGCCCCAGGGACAGCGCGAGAAACCTGTCAACACTAATGGCAGCGGCTGTAAGGAACGAAACTCCACACAAAATAAAATTTAAAGTTTTCCAGCTCGTGGTCAGTAAGAAAATTCCACCCCAGTTTGTACGTAAGATGACCCCCAATAGTATACAAACGATGCACAATGGCTGTACGATAAGGCCAACGCAAAGATCAGTCACCGCCAGGCAACGAAAAAATAGTTTTGTTGGAAGATGAATAGAAGATACTTTGTTGAGCGCAATGAGGATAAGAGTATTGCCCTGTATGGCTGTGATAGCAAGAAAAATGTTGAGAAGAAAAATAAATAAAACAAATGGACTGTTGTAAACAAAGATTATCCTGATCGCTGTTATGTTTGATGCGTTTCCGTATCCAGTAGAGTTCACCATTTTGGAAGTTTCAACTACCGCCTTATGCATACACGTTGATGAATACTGGCAAGAGATTGTAAAGGTAAGAGAAGTAATCCCTAATAATGGCCCTATTCCCATCGTAATCCCTATTTTTAGATGATATCAATTTTCCCGCGGATAATGTTACCGCGCGCGTTACGTGGAAGTTTCGTGGAGGACGGAAAGTGCAACAAATTCTGTACGATGCCACTCTCCGTTTTCAAAATTGAGTTTCATGGCCTGATAAAGTTCATTGTCTGCAAGATACAGGTTTCAAACATACATCCTTGGAATTGCTTAACTGCCTAGTTTACAGTGATACCAATTTGAAGAATTTCCAATCTATCAAACCGTGTTAAATAATTTTGACATAAGCAGAATTGTTTACCTTGGTTGCATTGCGTTACTTGTCCATTTTAGTGCGCACTTTCTCATCGTCTACAAAATTCTGTCGCTTACAAAACTCGTCCTTGTCAAGATACAGTTTGCAATCATATATCATGGAAATCGGTTAACTGTATTATTCACTCTGATACCAATTTTACGATTGTCTAGTGTAGGAAACCCTGTTAAATAATTTTGTAAAAGGGTGCTATATTTTACGCGTGCGTTGCAAATTGACTTCAATCCGATCTTACGTTTTTAAAAATTTTTATCGTGCGGTCAATTGAAATTTTCCTGTCATGTGTGGTACTGTTTGAAAGCGTTAGCTGTCTAATTTATGAATATCATAGAATTAAGTCACCATAGCTTAAGTCCGCTAAGAAAATCGAGAACGCGTTGACCAAGTCAGGAATATGTTACTTGGTGACTGTGGTCCGCGATATTTTATTGCGTACAAAATTCTGTCACCTATAAAACTCGTTACTTTCAAGATACAAGATGCAAAGGTATATCATTCAAATCGCTTAACACCAGTGACACCAATTTCAACACTGTCCAATGTACGAAACCGAGTTTAATAATTTTGAAAGATGCAGGTATATTTAACATGCGTGCTTTGCAAATTGACTTCCATGCGATACCACTTGTTCATACATTTTTATCGCACTGTCTGTTCAAGTTTTCCTTTCATGTCTGATATCTGTCTAATTTATGAACATCTAAGAATTAAGTCGTCATATTTTAATCCCGCGAAGAAAATCAAGAACGCGTTAACTAAGTCAGCGATATATTACTTGTTGACTGTAGTCTGCGAATTGCCAATGTTTACAAAATTCTGTCGCTTATAAAACTCGATCCTTTCAAGATACAGGTTTCCAACATCTAGAACTGAAATTGCTCAATTGTCTAGTTTTCAATGATACCACATTCAAGGTTGTGCCATATACGAAACCGTGTTAAATCTCTTTTTAAGGAGACAGCTATATTTAACATACGTGCTTTGCGAATTCACTTGACACGGGTTCAAAAATTTTTATCGGACGCTTGATTCAAGTTTTCCTTTCATGTTTGGTACTGTTGTAGAGCTCTATCTGCCTACTCTATCACCGTATCAGAATTACGTCAACATATTTTAATCCCGCAAAGGAAACCGAGAATGCGTTTATTAAAGTCAGAGAGATTGTACTTATCGACTATAGTCTTCCATTTGCCATTCTGTACAAAATCCTGTCGGTTACATAACTCGTTCCTTCCAAGATACAGGTTTCAAAACATAAGTCATTGTAATCGGTTAACTCTGTAGTCAACAAGTCACGTTCGTCCACAAAATGTATATACGCGTTTGTCTCTCAATATCCTCCGCCATTTTTGTTTGATGATAAATCGCGAACGACGCGAATCATTGCGTGGGAATTCGCTCAGCTGTCAACATTGGTAAAAATGAGGACATGTGATTGGCTATCAGTTAACCCTCGTGGGAATACCAAATCTCGCAGGAGATCTAAAAATAACTTAAGAGGGATTACGATGGGAATAGGGCCAGTATGAGGGATCACTTCTCTTACCTTTACAATCTCTTGATACTGGTTATATTTAATGTCACCTGCTTTTCTTCTGTTTACACCTTTTATTACTTGAAACAAAGATAAAGAAAACTCTAGTAGCATGTTGAGCCCAAATTCTGATCAAGTTGTGTAAATAAAAGTAATTTATATGACAATACTTTGACATGATCAACAAAAGTGTGTAAATAAAAACTGAACTACGGGTATTAGATTTCCAGCATTTTGATTGGTTACCCACATGAAGGCTAAAAACACTTTTGCAGCTCTGAGAAAAAATGGCCGACAAAAGCACTTTTGGACCAGAATTGACCGAGGCAGAAATGGATGCTTTCGTCGACAACACTACCCCCGGTGACACCAAAGAAGAGCTGTTGATCCTGTGGTTTTTAATAAAACAATTACCGTATTCTACTCGAGCTTGAAGGATAAAAACTGATTATAACCAACTCGGCGATACGTGCCTCGTTGGTTATCTACCCCTTCATTTGCAATACAAGTCATCCCATCGAAATAGAATTTATTTAAAAATGTATACATATGGTTTTCCCGGTAATCGTTTTTTATTAAATCTTATTATGTTTTACTTGCTTGTCACCTGCCGTTTCACATCCTATCGCAATCGGTATACCGACAGAGTCTGGAACAGATAGTAATTCAAGGGAAAAAAAATTTTATTGGACGATTTAGTGTGTGGTATCGTGGGATATTTTTACGAGTCTCACTGTATTTTGGCGAGCCCGTAGGTCGAGTCAAAATACAAGAGACGAATGAAAATATCCCACGATACTACACATGCACTAACTTGTCCATTAAGAGATTCATTATTCGACTCAGTCGGAAAATAGAAGAAACATAAAGATTAACTTTCTAATTTTCTTCGTGATAAACTATCTTACGTGACTATTCAGCGATTGACCGTCCAGGTTTCGCGTGCTTAATATTAGAATGCCGTTGGTTGGTCAAAAACAAAGAATTGTCAAACCTGTCAATCGAGCCGGGCAAGCGTTGTGCATTTTATTTCAAACATTTGCATCTTAAGCCACGACTACACGAGCGATTTTTTTTTCTGCTCTCGCAGGTGATGCGATTTTTCTCAAATTTTGTCGCGTCGCCTGCGCGCGAGGGTGGCTACACTTGTGATAAATTTTGGCGAATAATTGAAGGCCGCGCGAATCGCATACTTCAAGAGACCTGAGCACTATAAACAAACATTCCCCCTTTTATTTCATTGCTTAAAAACTGTCTAGTCGCGTTGCAGGCGCGGGCAAAATCTCTGCGATTTTGTCGCAAAAGTTTCAGCTCTGGCGACTTTTTCCTTTTTTCACCTGTCGCGTCGCCAGTTCAAGGGTGGCTATACGTGTGATTTTCATCGCGCGCTAGTGACCCGACAAAATGTGAAAAAATCGCATCACCAGCGCGAGCAAAAAATCTCTCGTGTACCCGCGACTTTACTTGTAAGGAAGACAAAGATGGAATTTGGGAAAATTCTCTATTATAAGGTTTATAGAGATATTAAAAACGATGATCTCCGCCTCTTTGTAAACGTCCGGCCGAGAATAATTGACTTTGATGAAGTAATGACATAAAAGGTTACGTTTCGGTGTTCTTCAATAAACAAAGAAAGTTCATTGTCGTCTAGTTATGGCTTGTCTCTATGAACTGGTCTTCGCCAAAAAATCTAGAAATTTGGCAAGCATTCATCGTTTTTTTCGGGGGAAAAATTAGCTTTTTCTGAAATTTTTACCGCTTTCAAAATCTAATGATCGAAGTGACGTTTGTGAAAAACCGGTCAAAGTCAGTCTTCTGAGTACAAATACCGTAAAATATTTGTACTCGTATTGGGTGTTATTTTTACTCTGCTGACTGAAGTTGAATGACAAAGTCAGTTATGAAATGACTTTTGAAATCATCAATACGAAAAATCGTATACAGGATCCTGCGAAAACGTTGTTATATAAACCATTTCATTCACATATCTTTATGAAAATGTTGCTTAAACTGCACACATGACTTTTCTTTATCTCTGTTTGCCGGAATATCTCCATCGGTAGTTTTAAAGCTCTTTCTGTGGTTACCGAATGTTTTAATGCTTTGTAACTTAAGTTTATTTTCATAGCAACGAACTTGATTAAATTAACGGTTTTGCTTTAACTGACAGTGACGGACAAATCTTTTCTTTAAAGTTACATATCTGAAAGGTCACATTGAAGTCTTGTTCCTCTACATTACTCACAGTATTGTCTAAAAATATTCATCAAATATAAAAAAGCGTAGGTGATGGATACTTTTTACATTTACACAAAAATGTCACTCTGCTCGTACAACGTTATTTTTAAGTGCAATATATTTTCGGCGGTAGAACATTCTAACAGCGGATTCAGAGTTAATACAGAAGGAACTCAACGATTTCCACTTAATCAAAAGTCATACAAAAGATGGTCGAACAGTTCATGTAATACGTGCGGTAAAATACGGTTAATTATTTAAAAGCACTGTTATTTTCAAAGAGTTAATTTCACTCCAGTGCTGGAGTGAAAAAGTGGAGTAAAATAAAGCGGAGTAAAATGTACTCCTAAGAGGAGTTAATTTAACTCCACTAAGAGTAATTTTTACTCAGTACTAGGTAATATTCAAATGCAATGACTTTGCTAGAGTAAATTTTACTCTCCCTACAGAGTAATATAATATGCTGGAGTTAATTTTACTCCTATTTATCGGGATACTGAGTAAAGTCTACCCCACTTACTAATTCTACTTTC
>NC_090886.1:25540185-25542685 GCF_036669925.1 Montipora capricornis
GGAAGATGATGCTGCAGTTTCATTTATCCATTGTCTCACCCAATATCTGCTTTTAGTTTAAAATTTGAAATACTGTTAAATGAGATAATTCTAAATACCTCATCACACATAATTTTTTTGGAAAAGTGTTGAAGACAAAGAAAGCATCTGGCAATATATTTTCAAGATTTGTTCCATGAGTTCCACCACTATATGTGTACTTTTATCATTATGACAAAATTAATTTGATAGTTAACTGAGTTACTCAATGAATCAAGAACAATGTTACAGATATAATCTCATGCAAGTACCGGTATTACATGTGGTTCCATTTATTTGGTACACCAAAATTGGTGGCTGGTGTCTTTTGTTTCTCAGGATTAGGGATGTATTAGATTTATGGTCTCTTCCTATTTCGTTAGAATATTGTCGAATGATCTTAATTTTGGAAGGGGTGATACTAATCATTATTCTCTTTAATTACTTTTAAGGATGATGAGTCAATCAATGGAGAGGTTCTAAAAACAACATTTGCAAGGATTGTTGCTTCTGGCACACTAATTGAACTAGAGACATTTACCTTGTGGCAGAAAGCAAGGTTGTTAAAACTTTCATTCGCTGTAATTGTTTTGCTGGGAGCATACTTAATTATCAGCTTAATCTTAGGGGTTTTTTTCTTCTTTTTGGAAACAAAAAGTTTTTAGTTTTTTCTTAATGTAAATTATCAGCCTAAGTTCTGTGTTTTTTTTTCTTTTTGAAAACAATTCTGTTGGAGAAAAAAAAAACACATTGGTAAAGGTCAACGATGGCAAAATATTGCATCAGTTATCCTGAGGCATGTTCCATTTTTTTACGTTTGACTTCTTTCTGTAAGAACTGACTTGTATTACATGTACATAAAACCCATTTTGTTATACTGAGTCACATTTATCCAAGTATGTTGTATGCTTTAGTTTTTGTAATTGAAGTTATTTTGCAGCCGTTCATTGTTATAATCTGTAATCAAAACACAAACCACTCAATTTATCTTTGTTTAAGGCAAGATCACATTCAGCTGATTGCCATTTCATTATTGCCCGAATAATTAGAATAAAGATAGCTTTGATTTTTGTGATGTATTTGTATGTGTATACAGATTGTATTTATCATGCATATCGATGTGCATTCTTTGCAATCTTGTGATTAAAATTACCACTGTTAGATGCTTCATTGTAAACCTGGTCTTTTCTTTACATAATATTTAAAAAAAATGAACTTTTCATGGTTTTATGAGAAATCTGACTATAAATGAAGGTACAGTAGATCTAGTGAGGGTGAATGTGTTCTGTAGAAAGAGTAAATATTACTCTGACAAGGGGAGTAAAGTTTAAGAGGGTAAATTTTACTCTTGAAAAGGAGTGGTTTTGTACCTTTTTGTCTCACCCCAGTTTTGGAGTTAATTTAACTCTGTCAAGGGTAAATTGAACTCCATTTAAAGAGTTCAATTCACTCCAATAGAAGGATAAAATTTACTCTTGTATTGGAGTGAATTTTACACCACAGGAGGGGTAAACAATACTGGAGTAAATTTTTACCCCAACAAAAGAGTAAAAGATATGGGAGTACATTTTACTCCAAAAACGGAGTAAGCATAGACCTTATTCATAAATGGCGGTCACATTTATAATTCTTTTGCCCACGTGCAAATTAGACTACCAAGCGTCATTTTAGAGCAAGAATTCTTTTCAATTCACTGTATGGTATCGAGGCTTGGTAGGCTAATTTGCACTTCGACAAAAGAATTATAAATTGGCCGCCATTTATGAATAAGGTCTATTACCGGAGTGAATTTTACTCCAGAAATGGAGTGGTTTTGTACCTTTTTTTAAAACTCCCTTTTTGGAGTTAAATCTAATCCTTGTAAATAACAGTGAGGCGGTAAACGCGAGTGAATGAGAAACAGCACTAAAAAAGGGGTTAAGTTATAAAAATTGATTCTTCAACAGTGCTCTATCTCGTCAACACGGAGTTGGGGTTTGTTAATGGCCAATATATTGCTGACAGTTTGAAAGTTATTCTCCTTTGACAAGGTTTGCAGCGTCTCGCATTGATCGCACACGTAAACACCGATAAACTTTACGCTCAAATACATCCGTTGTCTGCATAAAGGTGCCAGTTGACAGATATACGTTATACATTTAATGTATGATCCCGAAGAAAACAGTTAGTTTTGTGTTTGCGAGAGTCCTGGTGTTTCCCGAGACGAACTCTAGGGAAACAACGGGACTCGAGGGAAAGCAAAACTAACTAGTTTCCCGAGGGACCAGACATAAGTACTTTGTTATATATTTAGACTTCAGTTTCCTTCAACGATCGGAGCAAAACATTCGGAGCGACCTGGAGCGGGCAACAACTGCGGAATAGCGCTTTGCACTATTACTACAAAATAGACTTTGTCACATGAGCCCCCAGCGTAGACTCAGACAAACATTTCGATCTACTGAGAGGAAATGTATGAGTGAGGTAAGCGATAGTGAAGGGA
>NC_090886.1:25545185-25587685 GCF_036669925.1 Montipora capricornis
TTTTGCAAAGGTTTTAAAACCCCAACTTCACTAATGCACGAAGTAATGCGTGACATATTACAGTCGCGTTACTTGCGCAGTAACGTTGCGCACAAACAATTAGCGCGAACGTCCTTAATATGAAGAAGTGTTGTGAGAAGGGTCCTATGGGTCATCCTACATCTCCGAGAAGAAAAAAAAAGTGTAAGCATTTACAGACCGCGAGTGTTGTCCCCGCTGAAATTGAAGCCACAATTATCTTTTGCTCTACCATCTGAGTTAACTGGACTGGACTTAAACACTGACTTAAAAGTCAGTGTTAAGGGCCCACGGACAGATTTTTCGCGCGTTGCTAAGGAAGTGAAATGTTTCTTCCGGTAACTGACGTCATCATATCATGAGTTGACAAGAAAACCCTTTCACAAGCAAAAGTCACCGTACAAACTGTTCTTTCCGTCAAAGGATTTTCCTCTCCCTTCCTCGGGCTCGTTCTCAGATCAACTGCGCATGCGTAAACGAACTGACTTCCGGTTTGAGAAAAAAGCTAAATTTCTGGCGGTTTTAAATTGAATTAATTTTTTTTACATGGCACGTTTCACCCCCAAATACAGAATATAGCTAGGCATTGATTTTTTAAAATCATCTTTTTTGAAAACGTTATGGGTATTTCAGTATCGTTTATGTCTTTAGAAAGAACATGTTTCAAAATAAAAAGAAAACCATGCTTGGCTGGATGCAAAAACGAATACAAATTATCAAACCATCGATTAAATACCCAAATTGCGTAGCACGGAGACAAATTTAGAGTTTTCTTTTATTGGTCACGTGACCATGGGCGTGGTATTATGACGTCATATTTAGGGTCATTGGCTTACAAAAGTTGGAAACTGACCAAAATAATGCCAAATTCTCTCAAATTACTTAACCATTACATCCTTAGCAACGCACCCCAAAAAATACGTCAGTGGGCCCTTAAGCTCAGAAACGACCTTTTGGATCGAAGTATAACAGAAAGCTGGCTGTTAATGCATCGTACTCATATTAGATGGCTTTGGAAAATAATATAGAGACAGGGCTTTAAAATAGGTACGCAATGCGTGCATGTGTCTGTTTTCAAAATCTTTGTAGCAAGACCAGTAATAATAAAAGAGTTTTTTGATTGCCGTAAGTAAAATAATTTACAATGGTTTTGGATCATGGTCAATGTGATGTATGGTATTAGGTAAAGACATGACAGGTTTATCGTATTTTCAAGGTAAGAATCACCAGTGCACATGTCATTAGGGACTTTAAGATAGTACACGACGGTAGACTGGGACGGTTAGATGAATGTCATGTCACGCAAAATCCCCGTGACATTTGACCGTCGTGCTTCTAGGACGGTATGTTTTCGCCGGGTTTCTCGTCGTGGAATCTACGGTGAAAACGGTAAGAATTCATCCACACTTATTCGCACTATTTTAGTCTTTTCCTTTATGATGCATTGAAAACTGATCACCCAATGGGTTACATGTGCATTTGGTTGTGTTTGTCTTGATTTATCCGTCGCTGAAATGAAAAAATCTGGCGAAAATTCTGAGTTCATTCAAAGACATCACTCTGCCACATCGCGGCTCAAACCAAAATTTGGTTGTTCTTAACGTAGCGTTGTTCATAATCCACCATGACACAGGAGGAAAGCAGAAAAGAAAGGTAAAAGACATAATTGTAGCTGCATTTTTTGTTTATGAACCAATTCCCCTTAGCGGATTTACACTCGCTAGAATCCAAGGAATCTAGTAAACAAAATGGTTCAAATTCCCAGTAAGGATAAAGAGGATTCACTGATTCGTATTCATGGTATAAAATAGGAAATTCCTCCTCGCTAATTGAACCTTCTGCAAAAGAAATTACAAGAGAATTTCTCGCCTCTTCAAAAGACATGTTTATTCCACCGTCCTACGGTCGTGTTGGCCGAATCTTAAGTTAAAAACTTTCGCGCCTTTCTACCGTACTCTTCTAAAGTCTCCGGTATACGCATCCAACCGTCCCAGCCTACCGTTGTCCACTATCTTAAAGTCCCTATTCATTGTGTCATCTGAAAGCGATTTACAAATCGGAACATTGTATTACTGATATTGAATGTGAACAAGTTAATGTGTACAGTGAAAAAGAAACGATTGTATTTTTCTAAAATATTTCAAGTGAGTGTCACCAATAAATTTAATAACTATGGGTAATCAAGTAAATGGTGACGAATGAAATACGGGAATACATTCACGGGCGTTTTGTCCAAAATCAAATAATTAGACAAAGCGCAAATGAAATTGTTTCTTAATTTCATGAGTATACCATTTGATTAGCTATTAATATTCTGGGTGAAAAATTACGTTCATAAGACGCGGGGTATTTCAAACCTGGACGCCATGTTTGCACTGAAGGAAAAGTTGCCATGGGAATATTGTAATTTGTAATGACATTGTAATAATGTGAAATTATAAATAAGCGCTGAAATTTGAAGCCAAAATTTTAAGGAGTAATTTGTCACCCATATTATTACAAAATAAATTAATTGTGACATGCTTGTTCGCATATAAGATTTCTTATCATAAGCGGAACTTTAAGAATCATTTATTTTCCTGTTAACTATAAGAGAGCTAGATTAATCATCTGGTGGTACTGTTGTGAATAGTGCAGAGACATTTGGAGTAAATTATCCTCGAGGCCTAAGTATATTGAGCTTCGCTCTACTCGTAAGCTGAATGCCGGCTCAATAATTGTTTTCTCAGCAAAACAGTTATGGAATTCTATGATATGTAGCCTTATTGTAAAGGCATTTGCAACAGCCTGCACTATGAGACCATCACACAAAGTGCCCTGTCTGAAAAAAGAGTGCAAATACTCCAACCACGAATTTGGAATATTACTTTCGAGACCGCACGAGAACTCGCACTAGATTCGATCATGATGAACTTTGTTGACACCTGCGCTATGACGCTGGTTTTGGTTATTGGCAGCATTTAACAACCGCATTATGACGTCCCAAACCGGTGGTGTCGTGACGTTGACAAACGATGGAGTCGCGCGTCTTGTCTTCCGGTGTATTTTTGGCATGACGGATTACTTATCGATTAACGACCGCTTATCGATAAGCTTAACAAACATTTTTCAGCATAGCTTAGTGTCAGCCTGCGCAAGCGCAGTAGACACAAAAACTACGCATTATCATAACAAATAGCAGAAAAAACTTAATCTACCTTCTTGTGGAGATAAGAACAATACGAAAACCCCAATGCAGAGGAACCAAAATATTACGGTGAAACACATAAGCTCAGCGTAGTGAGACTAAAGTTGTTAAAAAGGTATGTGACGAGATTAATTTACAGGACAGCAAATATGTTTCACTGTATTCTTAATTGCTTCTTTGACTTCAGGTATCTTCCAGAAGTATAGAATCGGGTTAAGAGATGAGTTCAAATTAGGTAGTTGTCAATGAACAGAGCATGAAAGAAAAAAATGCTTTATATCCAAATTTACTAAATTCAACCATTGGTGATGTTACCATAAGCAAGAAAACAACAAGCGGCAAATAGCAAACAACCATTGCAAATTGCACCCAGGCTATGCTATAGACGCTCTTTTTGTATCGTGCAATGTTCAGTGGTATTTCCCTGTCGTAAGACTGTTCGCGGCGAAAGTGTGGTTGCACTTGAACTTGACGCTTTCGCAGACTGACGACGATCTTACTGTACGAAAAGACTGAGATGAACAGGGAAATTACATCGAGAACAAAAGATGCACTACAGGCGATGTGAAAGCTCCAAAAAATGTCTGTGACTCCAATTGAAATACAAGTTAGCCATAAAAAGGCAATAACTGCTGCAACTCGCTTTGGCGTCACTGTGTGTCTGTACCTCAGCCACAGTGACAGCGCGAGAAACCTGTCAACACTAATGGCAGCGGCTGTAAGGAACGAAACTCCACACAAAATAAAATTTAAAGTTTCCCAGCTCTTGGACAGTAAGAAAATTCCACTCCAGTTTGTACGTAAGATGACCCTCAATAGTATATAAACGATGCACAATGGCTGTACGATAAGGCCAACGCAAAGATCAGTCACTGCCAGGCAACGAAACAATAGTTTTGTTGGAAGATGAATAGAAGATACTTTGTTGAGCGCAATGAGGATAAGAGTATTGCCCAGTATGGCTGTGATAGCAAAAAAAATGTTGAGAAGAAAAATAAGTAAAACAAATGGACTGTTATAAACAAAGATTATCCTCATCGCTGTTATGTTTGATGAGTTTCCGTATTCAGTACAGTTCACCATTTTGGAAGTTTCAACTGCCGCCTTATGCATACACGTTGATGAATACTGGTTATATTTAATGTCAC
Organism: Montipora capricornis; assembly: GCF_036669925.1. Lineage (NCBI taxonomy): Eukaryota > Metazoa > Cnidaria > Anthozoa > Scleractinia > Acroporidae > Montipora > Montipora capricornis. The sequence goes on from NC_090886.1 coordinate 25,549,539, forward strand.
CTGCTTTTCTTCTGTTTACACCTTTTATTAAGGGAAACAAAGATAAAGAAAACTCTAGTTGCATGTTGAGCCCAAATTCTGATCAAGTTGTGTAAATAAAAGTAATTTATATGACAATACTTTGACTTGATCAACAAAAATGTGTAAATAAAAACTGAACTACGGATATTAGATTTCCAGCATTTTGATTGGTTCCCCACATGCAGACTGAAAACACTTTTGCAGCTCTGAGAAAAAATGGCCGACAAAAGCACTTTTGGACCAGAATTGACCGAGGCAGAAATCGATGCTTTCGTCTACAACACTACCCCCGGTGACACCAAAGAAGAGTTGTTGATCCTGTGGTTTTTAATAGAACAATTATTCTACTCGAGCTTGAAGGATAAAAACTGATTATAACCAACTCGGCGATACGTTCCTCGTTGGTTATCTACCCCTTCATTTGCAATACAAGTCATCCCATCGAAATAGAATTTATGTAAAAATTCAACGAACAAAATGGAGTACGAAGGGGGAACCCAAAGCTGTAAAATTTGATGTAAGAAACCAAAAATACGGATGGATGAATGCACGAGCAACGAGAATGCGGTAGATGACAGAGAAATCTTGCTTTTCTTTTCATTGTATACATATGGTTTTCCTGGTAATCGTTTTTTATTAAATCTTATTATGTTTTACTTGCTTGTCACCTGCCGTTTCACATCCTATCGCAATCGGTATACCGACAGAGTCTGGAACAGATAGTAATTCAAGGGAAAAAAATTTTTATTGGACGATTTAGTGTGTGGTATCGTGGGATATTTTTACGAGTCTCACTGTATTTTGGCGAGCCCGTAGGACGAGTCAAAATACAAGAGACGAATGAAAATATCCCACAATACTACACATGCACTAACTTGTCCATTAAGAGATTTATTATTCGACTCAGTCGGAAAGTAGAACAAGATGTACGTAAAAATTATCGAAGTAGAATCTGATAAGAAGGATTTTTCTTTTTAAGACTTGCTTGGTTCTTGCAGCAAATTATGGGCAATTTGTAAAAGAGAAAAACCGCACTTTTAACCGCGTTTTCAAATTTTCGCAAATTTCTAAAAAAATAAGAATAGCTGGAACTTGTATTTATGATATTTGAAAATAGTTCACCTAAAGGGTATTTTTGGGGAAAATATTAGCGATCCGCCAAAATGGTCGTTGACGGACGATTCTCCTCACAGGTAGCCATTCTTAATACCGGTTGGTGGTGGCATCAAAGCTAAGAACTTTTAAGACCATATATTGGAAAAAAAATTAAGTTCAGCAATTCAGGAGAGCAAGGTATGTATGTAGTCTGTGGGTCGACAAGTGACATGTTTTAATAAGTCGCGGAGTGACCTTGCGAATAGTGCGCTTTTGAGATTTACTAGTACTGAAAGGAAAGGAATTCTGAGAGGCAAGAAACAACATTAAACCTTTCCAAGTATGGTCAAAAACATCTGTGCTAAAATTTTACGAGAACTAAATTCATCATTCGTTAAAGTGCTACTATCATCAAATTTTTATCCCTTGAATTGTTAGGCTTATCACGTAGAATACCAGGAAAGATTTAAAGCGCCTTTTACCGATTGGAAATATCTGCATTGGTTCCGGAGATATTTAATTAAGTTTAAAAAAATGTGTAAAATATGCAAATGAGCAGACTGATGACGTCATTCATTCAACCCAATATAACATCAAGTATGCGATTGGGTCAATCTAGGTCAATCTGCAGCAGCGACCATTGAAACTTGGTGGGCTAATAGTTCTGCAGGCAACACACCTACGACTATAAAGAACTTGGTTCCCATGGCAACTCTCTTTTCCAGTGCCCTCCAACCTGATTTCAATATTCTTGGTGATCTTAAGCTAGAAAAACATTTAACAAGGCCACAAACTCGACCTGACATCTTTATATGCTTGCAGAATCAGGCAGGTGAGACATAATTGGAAAATATCAAAATAGAACGCCAAACGTGGCCTGGAAACCTCTTGATATCAGGGAGGTCTGGAACCCAGTATGTTGCCATGGTAACAAAAATGGTATGCTCATATAAGCCACTTCGGAAAATACCATAATACTCTTTGTTTGTCCCCCCAAATTTTGAATAAGCATTGTTTTTGTTTTCTCTTGGGATAAACAAATTTTGAATAAGCATTGTTTTTGTTTTCTCTTGGGACCATTGTAAGTCCCAAGATAAACTGGAAACAATGCTTATGCAAAATTTGGGGGAACAAATAAAGAGTATTATAGTATTTCTCAAAGTGGCCTATTGTGGAGCACATCTACTAGAATCTTACAGCTAAGAATAAAGTATTTCTGATACAAATTGACTGAGATATCTTTCTTCATCATATTTGATCAAAATTCGGTTGTTTATGACGTCATCACATGGTTAATTTGCATATTTTAAAAACTTGAATATCTGCGGAACAAAAAGAGATATTTCAAAATGGCTAGCAGCATCCTTCTTCTCATACAGACTACATACTTTTGTCCTAAAATAGCTTAGATAGGGAAGATAAAAATTTCGTCATAGTAGCACTTTAATTTCTTATGAAAATTTAAACGCTCTAAACACCACTATTGTAAGCTACAAAATAGTGTTTTCAGGTTACCTTACGAAGTCACGGGATCTGTTGTGATTGGGGAGCTGTGAATAGTTAGAGCTAAAACGAAAGTTGCAGCAAAAATGAGAATGAAGCACACGCCTAAAACAGCAACCATGAAACACAACAATCTCGATGACTGCTTGTTGGAGTTTGCAGTTGGTTCGCATGTTGTTTGCCGCTTGATTTTTGGCTCATATTTAGTCGCTTTGATAGACTTCATTTCGAAGCACAGGTTGTCTTGTCCACCTACGATTCCACTCATTGTGGATGAGAGTGTTAATTCTTCGTTCGTGGTCTTCGCCTGTTTTGCCGACACTGTTCTCACTAGATAATTAAATGCGAAAGGAAACAAATGTTTTGTTATATGATTTGAATGGTTGACCTCTGTACTGACAAAGAAAGAAGATATTGAGACATTTTAGACAGGGAAATCTCTGCAACGGAATATTAATTGCGGACGAAGACTTTAGGCCTGACAGGAGCCTTAATTAGGCCTGAATTTTATAGGCTAACGGTAGCCTCACAGGACACTAACTGCAGCTGTCAGCGTTAATTATAAAATTAAGCAGACATGAGCCTTACCTAAACATCGCGTAAGCATTAAAAAAGTTGGTTTTCAGCCTCTTGTAATGTTTTTTAGGCTTATATTACGTTGTTTGTGCTCGTATAAATTTGGCAAAGCAGAAAAATTGGAAAAATGTTTAGGTTCATGCTATTTTAGGCTCGTGCTAGGTTGTTTTTTTAGTTCAATGGAGCTCTGCTTAATGTATTATCTGTCACTCGCGACTCTCCTGATGTTCGTTACCAGCGTCAGTGCTCATATGTCGGTCATCAACTTTGGGTGTTTCCACGTAAATTTGCGGTCAAGCAAAAAATCTTTCCTTTCTTTGCGTGCTCCCTTCGGGACACGCTCTGGGCTTCCTTCTCCTGTATCGCGAGGCCCTACATCACAAAGAATATATTGAAATTACCGCTTCACCACAATATGGTTGCTGTGGAGATGGCGGACAAGTTGCCACTTTGAAATGCTGATATATGTACCTGCAAATCTGTAAAAGTTGGGCATCTACGTTACTTACCTTGCGATGTATGAGGGGTGATTCCCGCCAAAATTAACATTGGAATGCTGTTATGAGGTTTCCCTATGCTGTTATTGAGCTTCCCTATGCTCTCATGGTGTTTCCCGAGTCTTTTCTGCACTTTCAATTATGTTCTTCAGTTTCAAATTCTATTATTCATTTTCGATTTTTTATTCGCTTTCGAATTATGTTATTCAGGTTCGAATTCTATTATTTACTTTCAAATTCTGTTCTTCTGCGAATTATGTTTTCAGCGTTGACAATTATCTCTGTGTTGTACTTACGCATTGTGTTGTTCCTCATTGTCTTATGCGGACCGCGATTCTGTTTTTCGTGTTTCGAATTATGTTCTTCTAAATCCGGGTCTTCATGAAGCTCGGCCGCATTGGTCTCGAGTGAGTAATAAATTATGCATTAGTTTTTTCCGTGGAAAAAATTTTGCCTCTCCCTGCAAAGCTGCAAGATAGCGGAAGGCAGTAGATCTCGTAGTTCGTCTCATACGACTGGTGAGAGAGCGGTGAGCCTGCTTAGGGTTGTACAAAACTTACTTCAAGACTCCAACGAAGATTCTCCAATGCAGCAAGGAGTTGTGGCGGGTGATACTGCATGCTCCTCAAAATAACTCTGCTGTACAGATTGATGACAGTAACAGACTAGCTAGGGCGTATCATGCAGAACTTTAAAAGTCTGTTCGGCGGGTATTCGGCTTCATCACGGAATCAATCACAACCGACACGACCTCCAAAGGAAACATGGACGCATGAGTTTTTCTGTTTAGCTGATCGTGCAGCCGAAAGTGCGCCGTCGCGTAGCGAAAAGTTGGAGTAGCAGTTGGCCGGTCTTGGCAGAAAGAAAATTGTATTCGGGGCCAAAGACAACGCTGTAAAAGTGAAAATGAAATTGGCTTTTGATCGTACGAAGGACATTTAACCACCTTCACTTGCCGAGGGGTGGGGATTTTGACCAATTATTTTGTCCCAGGGGTGAGGAATTTGAAGTTTTTAAAACAAAAACGTCAAAATCCCCACCCCATGCCCGACCACCCCTCCATCGGGCTTAACATTGATAGGTGCATTATTTTAGAACTGTGCATAACTGTTATATACTTTTCATCTTACTACATTTTTGGCAGATTATATTGCATCTTTAGGGGTCGGCTCTTAACCTTTTCACCACCATAGGTCTCCCTTTGAGGAGTAAAATAGTCTGGCATTTCCTCATGTGCCTTCAGATAATCAATAAGGGAAAGTTCATTCATTCCTCTTGCAAGATCTGTAAGTTCACGACGGCGCTTTTCGATCACATTGTGCACTGCATTGGAGCGGATCTTGTTTGAAGTTGGTGTTTTCCTGGTTGCATTGCCGTCTTTTGCCGATTCGTGTTCCAAGCCAACCTGGCGTGTTTCGATGAAATACATCAAAATGTGAATGATCTCGTTTTCAGTACATCAGTAAACTCTTCGTTGACCTTGAACTGACAAAGTTTTTTTTATGGCTTCTAATCTTAGCGTGATTCCTGTTCACTGGCTATCGACAGTCGACTCTGAAATGACTTTTTTCCTTTTCCCCTTTTCTCCCATTTCATCATGACACCACATGATGGAAATTCTCTAAACTCTGGTCTGGCCCGTAACAAAGGACTGTGGACTGTTAGTTTTGGAAGGAAGAGAACCTTAACGTCCATGCTACTTTCTACTTACAGGCACTTTTTAACAGAAATTGAGAAAAATAAACTCATAAGATATATGAACGATTTGCAGTTGACGAAAGTTCACAATGTCAAATTGTTTGGGTTTAAATATGTCTGCAGTTCCTATTTCACAAATTGTGGAAAACTAGATCCGACTACTTGACGTTGTCGCGCATTTTGACCCCCTACGAACTGAACATTGGTTAGTCAAGAAAGTTCTGTGGCACTAGATGATTGCAAGGGTGGTAACCTGTCCTAATGACCTACTGTATCAAGATGATCTAGATAGTTTGTGCACTTCGAGTCAACAGAACAGGATGACCTTCAATGTTAAGAAATGCAAGATGATGCGCATTACCTGGAAGAAACAACCATTTGGATCAAGCGTCACTCTAAACGGATCTGTCTTAGAGAAAGTTTATGAGTTCCGCGAGCTTGGTTTGCTTACTAACCATACCAACCATCAGGGAGCAGTCGGAGCGAGAGGTCCCCGGCTCGATTCTCGGTGACTTCAACGTCTGTTTCGACTTTCCTCTGATCCGTGTAGCTATAGCTTTAAATACCCATCAAACGGAGCACTGACAGAGGGAGGGGGGTAAAGGGCGCACCGTCGGCTTCCATTAAGGGGTGAGTGAGGTTAATGAATAGGACCTCACTGTAACCTTTCAGTAATGTAATTAGAAAAAAAAGATTTGTTCTTCACTTTCAGGTTATAGCAAAAGCTTTTAGCTTGCGCCATGAAAACAAATATAAGTTAAAGAACATTAAAACATTAAAACTGCTTGAAGAGGTTAAAAGCTAGGGATGTGGACGAGAAAACAAAGATAAAGAAAAATTTTGTTGCATGTTGAGCCCAAATTCTGATCAAGTTGTTTGTCAGAAGCAGATGACCTTGAAGTGTGTAACTTGCAACTCTTTTCCTTGGAACACAGCTGGGAACACCACTTTTATGCCCAAATATAGATAAAAATAAGATCGAAGCTGCACGCGCAGGAAAATGCACAAGCTACATTACATTCAAATAAGGACATTTTTAAACCAAAAAAAAAACACCCCAACTCTGAACCAGAGTTAAACGCTTCAAGGTCACGAGCTTCTGGTCATGTAATGATAGTGATTTATATGACAATAGTTCGACATGATCCTTAGTACAGACGAGTTTTCCGCACTAATGCTTTTGAAAGTCAACTCAACTGACCGCATTGATTGTAATATTTCCTATTTAATAAAGGAAAACGTGAATTTTCTGTTAAACGACAAAGTTTTTATCTCCCTAGCAAAATTGTTCCAGACACGGTTGTTGTAACGGTTGCGTACGGATGTCCAAGCAGGTAGCAATTAAGTAATAATAATAATAATAACAATAATAATAATAATAATAACGATGATGATGATGATGCTGCTGCTACTACTACTACTACTACTAACAATAATAATAATAATAATAATAATAATAATAATAATAATAATAATAAACAAACCACACAGTTTACACAAAACCTATTTGAAAGAGATGATTGTGTGCCATGGTGCCATTGTACTAATTAAGAAGCCTTGCAAAAGTTGTGATTAGGGTGCAAAAAATTACATGATTTAAGTATTGATTTCCAAAAACAAATCATAAAAGGCAGGTTGTTTTCTTCTACAGAAGTTTGTATTTTAATACTCCAAAACTTGACAACGTCTCCAAACCTCTCCTTCCTTTTTCCTCTTTGTTTTTCTTGGCATTTTTCTTGACATTTAACTTGGACAATGCACTAATCCACATTGCGTTTTTAAAAGTATCTTTTATTTTTTTTTAACTTTTAGCCTTGTATATAGAATATATTTATCTTTCATTTGTTCTCTTGTTCTCTTGTTTATATCACCAGTATAATGTGAACAGTTTGAATGTTGTTCTCCTTTAACAAGGTTTCTCAACGACTTTTGACGCAGATTGTAACCTCTCGCATTGATCGCAAAGGTTAACACCCATAAAATTTATGCTCAAATACATCCGTTGTCTGCATAAAGGTGCTAGTTGACAGAAACACATTACGTACGACCTTAGGCCGGACGACTACAATGGGAAATACGTGCCCTTGTCTTTGCAAACAGAATGTGGGCTCTTTTAATATGAACAAGTGTTGGGTCCTATGGGTCATTCTCCTTCTCCGAGAAGAAAAAAGAGTATAAGCATTTACAGACCCCGAGTTTTCCTTTGCTCTACCACCTGAGCTAACTGGTAAGTGGTCCGGTCGCATGTTAAGTCAGTGTTAAGCTCAGAAACGACTTTTGGATCGAAGTATAACAGAAAGCTGGCTGTTAATGCACAGTTGTCTTAAATGTTAACTTCATCATCATTCATATTAGATCGACTTGAAAACTTATGTTAACATTAAATAGGTACGCAATGCGTGCATGTGTCTGTACGCAAAATCTTTATAGCAAGACAAATAATGAAAGCATTGTTATCTTTAATAAGAGAGTGTATTGATTGTTGTAAGTAAAATAATTTAAAATGGTTTTGGATTATGGGCAATGTGATGTATAATATTGGGTAAAGACATGACAGGTTCATCGTATTTTCAAGGCAAGAATCACCATTACAGATGTGATTTATTGTCTCCGGGCTCATATCAAATCGATCTACAAATACAAAAATCGGAACATTGTATAATTGATATTGAGTGTTAAATATGCACTAGCAGTTATGTAATGTGAAATCATCTCGAGCAAGTTAATGTGTACAGTGAAATAGAAACGATTGTATTTTTCTAAAACATTTCAAGTATGTTTCACCGGTGAATCAATTTAATAACAAATTGTAACATGCATGTTTGCATATAAGATTTCTTTTCATTAGCGGAACTTTCAGATTCATGTATTTTCCTAATAACTATAAGAGAGCTAGACTGATTATCTGGTGGTACTGTTCTGAATATTTCACAGACGTTTGGAGTGAATTCATTTACGAGGCCTGATTATATCGAACTTGGCTCTACTCGTAAGGTGACTGTTCTCTCAAAACTGTTTTGGAATTCTATGATATGCGAAGGCATTTGCAACAGCCTGCACTATAAGACCATCACACCAAGTGCCTTGTCTGGAAATAGCGTGCAAATACTCTAACTATGATTTTACAATATTACTTTCGATACATTTTTGTGGGTGGTTTCTCGAATACTGAATTGCATAACCTCAGCGTAGTGAGACTAAAGTTGTTAAAAAGGTAAAAAGGTATGTGACGAGATTAATTTACAGGACAGCAAATATGTTTCACTGTATTCTTAATTGCTTCTTTGACTTCAGGTATCCTCCAGCAGTATAGAATCGGGTTAAGAGATGAGTTCAAATAGGTAGTTGTCAATGAACAGAGCATAAAAAAAAAATTTGCTTCATATCCAAATTCACCAAATTCGACCATTGGTGATGTTAACATAAGCAAGAAAACAACAGGCGGCAAATAGCAAACAACCATTGCAAACTGCACCCAGGCTATGCTATAGACGCTCTTTTTGTATCGTGCAATGTTCAGTGGTATTTCCCTGCCGTTCGCCTGTTCGCGGCGAAAGTGTGGTTGCACTTGAACTTGACGCTTTCGCAGACTGACGACGATCTTACTGTACGAAAAGACTGAGATGAACAGGGAAATTACACAGAGAACAAGAGATGCACTACAGGCGACGTGAACGCTCCAAAAAATGTTTATGACTCCAAGTAAAATACAAGTTAGCCATAAAAGGGCAATAACTGCTGCAACTCGCTTTGGCGTCACTGTGTGTCTGTACCTCAGCCCCAGGGACAGCGCGAGAAACCTGTCAACACTAATGGCAGCGGCTGTAAGGAACGAAACTCCACACAACATAAAAATTAAAGTTTCCCAGCTCTTGGACAGTAAGAAAATTCCACTCCAGTTTGTACGTAAGATGACCCCCAATAGTATATAAACGATGAACAATGGCTGTACGATAAGGCCAACGCAAAGATCAGTCACCGCCAGGCAACGAAACAATAGTTTTGTTGGAAGATGAATAGAAGATACTTTGTTGAGCGCAATGAGGATAAGAGTATTGCCCAGTATGGCTGTGATAGCAAAAAAAATGTTGAGAAGAAAAATAAGTAAAACAAATGGACTGTTATAAACAAAGATTATCCTCATCGCTGTTATGTTTGATGAGTTTCCGTATTCAGTACAGTTCACCATTTTGGAAGTTTCAACTGCCGCCTTATGCATACACGTTGATGAATACTGGTTATATTTAATGTCACCTGCTTTTCTTCTGTTTACACCTTTTATTAAGGGAAACAAAGATAAAGAAAACTCTAGTTGCATGTTGAGCCCAAATTCTGATCAAGTTGTGTAAATAAAAGTAATTTATATGACAATACTTTGACTTGATCAACAAAAATGTGTAAATTAATTATTAAAAACTGAACTACGGATATTAGATTTCCAGCATTTTGATTGGTTCCCAACATGCAGGCTGAAAACACTTTTGTAGCTCTGAGAAAAAATGGCCTACAAAAGCACTTTTGGACCAGAATTGACCGAGGCAGAAATCGATGCTTTCGTCGACAACACTACCCCCGGGGACACCAAAGAAGAGTTGTTGATGCTGTGGTTTTTAATAAAACAATTATTCTACTCGGGCTTGAAGGATATAAACTGATTATAACCAACTCGGCGATACGTGCCTCGTTGGTTATCTACCCCTTCATTTGCAGCGCGCCCTCCAAGAATAATTGTTAATTATTCATACATCTGTTAGGGATGAGCCAACCCAGTGCTCGACACTGGGAATTCATGACTTTCTTAGTTATATTGATTTCATTTATTCTATCGGTCGTCAATCAACTCATGTCAATACAAGTCATCCCATCGAAATAGAATTTATGTAAAAATGTATACATATGGTTTATATTTTACTTGCTTGTCACCTGCCATTTCACATCCTATCGCAATCGGTATACCGACAGAGTCTGGAACAGATAGTAATTCAAGGGAAAAAAAATTTTATTGGACGATTTAGTGTGTGGTATCGTGGGATATTTTTACGAGTCTCACTGTATTTTGGCGAGCCCGTAGGACGAGTCAAAATACAAGAGACATTTCTGAAAGGTCACATTGAAGTCTTGTTCCTCTACATTACTCACAGTATTGTCTAAAAATATTCATCAAATATAAAAAAGCGTAGGTGATGGATACTATTTTCATCTACAAAAAATGTCACTCTGCCTCCTCCTCCTATGCCCCCCCCCCCCCCTCTCTGCTCGTACAACGTTATTTTTAAGTGCAACATATTTTCGACGGTAGAACATTCTAACAGCGGATCCACAGTTAATACAGAATTGAATTCAACGATTTCCACTTAATCAAAAGTCATACAAAAGATGGCCGAACAGTTCATGTAATACGTGCGCCTGCGGGTAAATTACGGTTAATTATTTAAAAGGCGGTAACATGAGAAGCTTAACTTGGGTCAGGAATGTGGGTCCCCGCTGTTTCGGTAAAAAAAAATTACCAAAATCTCAGTGGGAGTTGTAACAAGACTCACACTAAAAAGGCAGAGCGAGAGAAAAAGGGAGAGAGAGGTGTTAATCTCGACACATTTGTTGGGCCGAATACGTCATAAAGTTTTAATGACGACAAATAACTCAAATTACTTTAAATATATTTTGAGTGATTTGTCAAAATAGTCCAGAGGCACAGTAAATCAATCTGAAATATTTTCTAAAACACGGTTTACAACGGCCAGCATCATGCAATTAAAAAATGGAAAATTATTTCTTTATTCTCTTTATTTCAAATGAATTTAAACACAGGCAAATTATATCTTAACTTTCAGGCTGCCGTGATGCAACTTGTTTTGCCCGGCAGGCATACACTTTTCTCAACAGCGACGGTGAATTGGTTCTTTTCTGATTTTAAAGCAATCCATTTTTAAGTTTTATACTTATGGAACTCGATAACTGAGGAATAAAACTCAACAGCTATTACACCTTCGAACATCTGCTTTCCTAATTCTCCGGTTAAACATGAAACGTTAGTGATGTATTGGTGTATTTGTTAATTTAAACACAGGCAAATTATTTTGTCAGTTAACTTTCAGGCTACCGAGATGCAACTTGTTTTGCCCGGCATACACTTTTCTCAACAGCAACGGTGAATTGGTTCTTTTCTGATTTTAAAGCAATCCATTTTTAAGTTTTATACTTATGGAACTCGATAACTGAGGAATAAAACTCAACAGCTATTACACCTTCGAACATCTGCTTCCCTAATTCTCCGGTTAAACATGAAACGTTAGTAATGTATTGGTGTATTTGTTAATTTAAACACAGGCAAATTATTTCTTAACTTTCAGGCTACCGAGATATAACTTGTTTTGCCTGGCGTACACTTTTCTCAACAGCAGCGGTGAATTGGTTCTTTTCTGATTTTAAAGCAAACCATTTTCAAGTTTTATACTCATGGAACTCGATAACTGAGGAATAAAACTCAACAGCTATTAGACCTTCGAACATAATTCTCCGGTTAAACATGAAACGTTAGTGATGTATTGGTGTATTTGTTAATTTAAACACAGGCAAATAATTTTGTCAGTTAACTTTCAGGCTACCAAGATGCAACTTTACTTTGCCATACACTTTTCTCAACAGCAACGGTGAATTGGTTCTTTTCTGATTTTAAAGCAAACCATTTTTAAGTTTTATACTTATGAAACTCGATAACTGAGGAACTGGGAATCTTAGAATGCCCAATTGTAGCTGTGTAAAATTTCATTCCGGGCTAATTGACTTCCCAGCATGTCACAGGGAGGCACATTCAATATTAATCACAGACTTATCAATTTCCTAGCTGCTATCATGATATCCTGATATCATGAAATTGAACCTAAGAGCAATTATTTTACCTCAACGTTTGACCGTGAGCCTGTATACCGGGAAGGCTTCCAGCACCGAATTCCCCGACGTCAACATTGTTTAGTGTCTCCATAACTCGTTTGAAAACATGAATACAGAAATCCATGACATTCAGACGAAGACTGCTCAATTAATCCCCCCACAGAGGCCAACCAAAGTTATTCCGTAAGCTTCGTCCACGTTTTTACCAGAATTTCGGACGGCGAGTCTAATCTGCAGGTCGCAGGTCGCAGGTCACAGGTTGCAGGTCATTGTTTCACCAATACAGAAAGTATCCTAAACATTCTTAAAAACTAACCTTAGGCCTAAGGTTACCTTTTAAGAATGTTTAGGATACTTTCTGTATTGGTGAAACAATGACTGCTACATGTGACCTGCGACCTGCGATCTGCAGATTAGACCCACCGAATTTCGGAACGTGATCACCATTTTCCCGCAAAAAATTACCGACTTGAAGGCGACAAATCTCTCTTCGAAAGAGCTGAAAAAACTTTCCTTCGACAAATTGGCTAACATTTTACCCTGGATGCCAGAGGTCTTCTCGCTCACCAGCGGCGAGGAGCGTCAAAGTAATGCTGGTCGGCGAGAGACGACGGCGACCTGTACCATTTTTTCCCGGGTGAGAGAGTTAATCCATAAATCCTATAGAACGAAAAATGGTTCCGTGTCCCAGCACTAACCGCCACTGTCGATACGCGCAAACGAACTGAAATAGATTTGTGTTCCCCACAAAATTCATTTCGCCCCTAAATATGGTCATTCAATAAAAAAATAACTACTTTTTTTCTGCTTAACGTAAGTTTACAGTACAATCTGATCGATCCTGAATGCTTTAACACTTTTGTGAATACGAAACACCTTTTGTGTCATGTTTTTAGCCTTTGTTGATGGATATCTACACCGTCAGGAGACGTCCAGCCGAGAATTCCTGAGTCGGCTTAAGCTCCTCATGGAGTGAATGAGAAACAGCACTGAAAAAAGGAGTTAAATTATAGCAATTGATTCTTCAACAGTGCTCGTCAACACGGAGTTGGGGTTTTTTTTAATGGCCAATATATTGCTGACAGTTTGAAAGTTACTCTCCTTTGACAAGGTTTGCATTGATCGCACATGCAAACACCGATAAACTTTACGCTCAAATACATCCGTTGTCTGAATAAAGGTGCCAGTTGCAGAGATGCCAACTTATGGAGATCTAAAATCTGAAGATTTTTTCCAGCCGGTCTCCCCACCCCTCCCCCCTCGATCAACCTACCCACTCCCCCTCCCCTCCTTCCCCCCCCCCCCCCCCCTCAAACGCACCCACCCATCCCCCAGCAGTTCCTTTGGACTACAAGAATATTCTGCCGCCATTGTGAATTTGCGGGAAAACAGGGTACTTATGTCAAGATTTTTTATTGGTTAATCGGAGATCCAATCAAACAATCGGTTATATGGCTATGATAGCTAAAGGAAGTCATTTTGTTTAGTTCTATTAACGTGTGTTTGAAACTCAGAGATGAAGAAGTGCATTAAGAAACAATGAAACGAGTTTGAAAAAATCGAATTTTTTTAAAACTTGGGGATGCAATTTGAGTCTAGAATGGAGAAACGTCTGTGAAAGGTTCAGAGTCGTTTTTATCCGGGAGATTTAATGACCCGTACGGGAGACCGGGAGATTCGTTCCGTATCCGGGAGAGTTGGCACGTATGCAGTTGACAGAAATACGTTATACATTTGATGTATGGTCCCGAAGAAAACAGTTAGTTTTGTGTTTGCGAGAGTCCTGGTGTTTCCCGAGACGAACTCTAGGGAAACATCAGGACTCGAGGGGAAACAAAACTAACTAGTTTCCCGAGGTACCAGACATTAAGTGCTTTGTTAAATATTTAGACTTCAGATTCCTTCAAGATTCGCAGCAAAACATTCGGAGCGACCTGGAGAGGGCAACAACTGCGGAATAGCGCTTTGCGCTAATGCTACAAAATAGACTTTGTCACATGAGCCCCCAGCGTAGACTCAGACAAACATTGCGATTTACTGAGAGGAAATGTGTGAGTGAGGTAAACGATAGTGAAGGAAAAAAGAAGAAAACTTGATAAATCAGTGGAGTTGCTTTCTAAAAAGGAGGTAGAATGGTTAGTACTAAACCCTGTTGATGTAAATCGGACTCACGGTATCCAGATAAATGACCGTAAATTGCCGAAATCTCTCAAAGAGTTGCAGGAATTAGGAGAGAAAGTCTATCCGAAAACATCGAGAAATGTAGCCTTGGCTAATCGATTGAACCCAGAAATTCTTAACTGTAAAAAACATATCATTTTGCTCTCTACAAAAGATCCCACAGCATAATTTTCTGATGTCCACCAGGATTAATAAGAAGGTTCATAAAAGGGAAAGCATTACCGCTTCGAATAACAAAATTTCCCCATTCTAGTTTTGAAAAACGCATGAGGCTTAAACACGCCTAAAAAATAGATGATACCCAGAGAGCAGTGTTAAAAGGCATTTCTCTGAAGTGAAATTCTCCAACAAAAAGAGGTCATGCACTAGGAGATGAAAACGCACAAAATACCACTCCTCTCCCGAGGAAATGGCACCTTATAAAATTTTACCCACATCTAAGAGAACCATTAGAGTATATCGCAAAGAAAAATTCATGAAAGATATGTTAGTCAGAGCAAAACAGACAACCATTTGCGAACAGCAGGAGTAGCGTAAGCCCATGAACACTTTTCAAACATGCCAATCTGTCGACGGAGTAGAATAGGGAACTGCACGATGGTACTATTTCCTTCCATCATCGAATCTATTATCGATGCTTTGATCAAGCGCGAGGTCAATTCCATTGTTTACACGACCTATTAAAACCCCTCACTCGTTTAAAAAGGTGGTCACGTTTGCCCGTCCATTTCAACCCCCTATACTTTAAACACCGTTCTAGGTGCTCAATTCTGTATTGTTCTGGTTCTCTCTCGAGAAAAGAGCCAAGAACACGGTCGACTTCACTTAAAAACAAAAAGATTGAAGGGAATATTATTCCTCATTTCCCTTGTGATTCCTGGGGTCTATAATTTCATGACGTCATTAGTGCAAAGCGCTATTGTATCCCCGTAGAGATACATTTGAATTTGATCAGGAGCACGTGACCAAGAATCAACCAATCAAAGTTCTCGTTTTGTTGAGAGAAAGTCTAGGTATATAACAATACGACTTGATACGCCTTTGAATTTGTCGTCACCTTAGGCAGTTAGGCCAGATGACAAGAATGGAAAATGAGTGTTCTTTTCTGCGAACACAATGTGGGTTGTTTTAATATGAAGAAGTGTTGTGAGATGGGTCCTATGGGTCATCCTCCATCTCCGAGAAGAAAAAAAAAGTGTAAGCATTTACAGACCCCGAGTGTTGTCCCCGCTGAAATTGAAGCCACAATGATCCTTTGCTCTACCATCTGAGTTAACTGGACTGGACTTAAACACTGACTTAAAAGTCACAGAAGGATTTTCGCGCGTTGTTAAGGAAGTGAAATGTTTCTTCCGGTAACTGACGTCATTGTCTCATCTGAAAGCGATTTACAAATCGGAACATTGTATTACTGATATTGAATATGAACAAGTTAATGTGTACAGTGAAAAAGAAACGATTGTATTTTTCTAAAATATTTCAAGTGAGTGTCACCAATAAATGGTGACGAATGAAATACGGGAATACATTCACGGGCGTTTTGTCCAAAATCAAATAATTAGACAAAGCGCAAGTGAAATTGTTTTTAATTTCATGAGTATACCATTTGATTAGCTATTAATATTCTGGGTGAAAAATTACGTTCATAAGACACGGGGTTTTTCAAACCTGGACGACATTTTTGCACTGAAGGAAATGTTGCCATGGCAATATTGTAATTTGTAATAACCTTGTCATAATGTGAAATTATAAATAAACGCTGAAATTTGACGCCAAAATTTTAAGGAGCAATTTGCCACCCGTATTATTACAAAATAAATTAATTGTAACATGTTTGTTCGCATATAAGATTTCTTATCGTAAACGGAACTTTAAGAATCATTTATTTGCCTGTTAACTATAAGAGAGCTAGATTAATCATCTGGTGGTACTGTTGTGAATAGTCCAGAGACATTTGGAGTAAATTATCCACGGGCCTAAGTATATTGAGCTTCGCTCTACTCGTAAGCTGAATGCCGGCTTAATAATTATTTTCTCAGCAAAACAGTTATGGAATTTGCATCTGCAACAGCCTGCACTATGAGACCATCACACAAAGTGCCCTGTCTGAAAAAAGAGTGCAAATACTCCAACCACGAATTTGCAATATTACTTTCGAGACCGCACGAGAACTCGCACTAGATTCGATTGCTGGTTTTGGTTATTGGCAGCATTTAACAGCTGCATTATGACGCCCCAAAACGGTGGTGTCGTGACGTTGACAAGCGATGGAGTCGTCTTGTCTTCCGGTGTATTTTTGGCATGACGGATTTCTTATCGATTAACGACCGCTTATCGATAAGCTTAACAAACATTTTTCAGCATAGCTTAGTGTCAACCTGCGCGAGCGCAGTAGACACAAAAACTACGCATTATCATAACAAATAGCAGAAAAAACTTAATCTACCTTCTTGTGGAGATAAGAACAATACGAAAACCCCAATGCAGAGGGACCAAAATATTACGGTGAAACACATAAGCTCAGCGTAGTGAGACTAAAGTTGTTAAAAAGGTATGTGACGAGATTAATTTACAGGACAGCAAATCTGTGTCACTGTGTTGTTAACTCCTTGTCTGACTTCAGGTATCTTCCAGCAGTATGGAATCGGGTTAAGAGATGAGTTCAAATAGGTAGTTGTCAATGAACAAAGCAAAAATACAATATCTGCTTCATATCCATATTCATCCGATTCGCCCATTAATGCTGTTAACATAAGCAAGTAAACAACAAGCGGCAAATAGTAAACAACCATTGCAAACTGCACCCAGGTTATGCTATAGAAGCTCTCTTTGTATCGTGCAATGTTCAGTGGTATTTCCCTGTCGTTCGCCTGTTCGCGGCGAAAGTGTGGTTGCACTTGAACTTGACGCTTTCGCAGACTGAGGACGAGAATGAAAAATGAAAAAAAAAAAAAAAAGAATGAAAAAAAAAATGAAAAAAGAAAAAGAAAGAGAAAGAAAATTTAAAAAAATTAAAAATTAAAACAATTTACCTCAAAGTGAGAATGTTACATATGTATATGGGCTAAAAAGAGGGGGCAAAAGGGTTTACGGTAATACGGTTTTGCAGATATATTCATTTTACGTTCCGGTATTCTGATTTTACAAAACCAAGCGGTCTGGGGTATTTAGGAATTTTCGAGTAATTCAAATTTGGTATTATTATGTTTTTTCTGTGCGGTGTTATTGTTTCACACTCTCGACAATGGCCACATGTTGCACACTTCGAAAGAGGGCGAATTCCAAGCCAAAGAATGTTTTTCACTGAATCAGGAAGATTGACACCTATGTGCAAAAAACAAAAGGAAAAACAAAACATGCAATAAATCAAAAGCAAAACAATAAATACCGTCAAAAGCATATGGGAATGTTGTTTTTTTAGACATATATAAGCCTAAAATTTGTGGTTTCTTAGTCATACTCGCAACGATGGGCGACTTCTCGGACAATATTTTCCTAAGAGCAGCATTTGGAGGAGCTATTGAAATACCAGTGACTACTAGCAGCTCCAGCCCTAGTACGAGTACCTGTGCGAGTGCCTCTGGCGCTGCGACATTCTCAGATGCGCCGCAAAGTTCTACAAGGAAGGGAGAAGGTCGGGCGAAGCTCCAGCCAAGAAGACGCAACGCAACGCACCGCAAGTATTCAAAATTGGAGGACCACGTGATATTAAAAGCCGTTGAACTTAAAGGACAAGATTGGCGAACAGTCTTGGCTTTCTTGAAAAGCAACTGGGAGGTCCTTGGAGAGGAAGGAAAGATTCTTGAGACTGCGACATCGGCGAAAAGAGCTTGCAAGAGCTCCAAAGGAAGCGAGCGGCGGCTTTATTAAACAAAGTTTAAGGACAAGTGAGTATGCGGTATAGACTGCCATTCTTAACGTTGTTAAGAGGCTGAAACCTTCTTTAAAAAGTGGTTATTCTTGAAGCCGACAACTTTTTCTTCCTTTTTAGTTCCTTGGAACTAGCGATGAAATCGAGCAGACCCTGGGGAAAAATACGACAACGAGACGAGCTTCATCGTCTAGACGCAGCCGAATTGCCCCAGGAAGGGTTAATAGATGCCTCGAGTGTTGCCGACATTATAAAGAAAAAATCAAAAACGAAAGACAGGCAGGAGAGGAAGAGGAATAGGAAGCGTGTACAGTCACCAACATCCACCGTCGGCGATAAGCTAGATCTCTTGGACCAGCTACCTAAATTTTTGTCCACCGCAAACCAGGCGGCAGAAGCGCATGTAAAAGCACTTTGCAAGTGGGAAACAAAAATTGGTCTTCTAAGTTCCTCCGACACAGATTAAGTGACATTATCGGTAATATTTCCTTATAAGCCCATACATTTCTTATACATATATGTTTGGACTCTTTTTTTATAAACTTGTTGTGTGAAATAGTACGAGACTGCTTCATGCATAATGACTGTATGGGGTTATACGAAATCTTGACACATTATCTTCAGGGGCTACGTGACCATATTTAGGTAAATTCTGCGATTGTAATAATTACGAGTTTCCAGACTTCAAAAGACCTCATTATTTTATGGAGAAAATCTCAACTTCGTTCGAGGTTGAGAAAATCCCAACGTTAAAACAAACCTTGGTATTTATGAGTAAAATATTGAAGAAAATCTTTAAAGATAGAAGTTCTCAAAGTTTTTCAAAAATTCAATCAATTTTAAAATTATCTAAGGTTGCCCTTCATACAAGGCATCCTATTTTGTAGCCTTTTGTACGTTTTGGGGGTTCTTTGATATTTTGAAAAAGCGTTATAACGATATTTTGTGACAATGCTGGAATTTCCTATAATCGCGTGACGGAGCCCCTTTAAACATTGTTTCATTATTATATAAATGGCGCTCAGAAAGTTATACGTCAGGTAGCTTTAACGACAGGCTATTGTGAAATTTAGAAAAAATTGATTTATCACTTTGGACGTCTTACCAGAAGGTTAATTTCAATTGATTTGGGAAAAACTTTGCAAAGTACATTGTTGTTGCACTGTATAGTACAAGTAACTTATTCAGAGGGTACAGACAGGTGTAAAAACAGAGAAATTGTATCAGTCGGATTCTCTCGTCTTAATTACTAGGTGGTTAAAATCTTTTACAGTTTTCACATGTAAGGCTTCCAGGTAGACTGCTAACAGTAATTGGAAAATCGTCCTGGGACGTTCCATTGTTTATGATTTGCCTGAATAAAGTTGTAGTACGACTCGAGAGTTTCTTTATATTAGTTTTCATGTGCGATTTCAAAGAACTAAATCTAATTTCGTTACGACCTCTGTCAATTCTAACAGAATACGACTCACTATATTATGTAACGGGAATGCTGGCTTTCCAAACGGCAACCGTGAACAACTTACGAAGGAATATTTCCGGCAAGACAACAGTATTCCTGTGGACCACAAATAAATTAAAATATAGATTAAAGTTAATATTGAGTAAAAGAACAGATTTAATATATATTACTTCCCCTGATAATAAATCACGTAAAATACTAATTTCTCAGTTGTTGCTTTTTACAAGTTAAAATTTTTTAGCAACTGACGAAAAAGATAACGTCTTGCAAATAAAAGTTGAAAATCTAAGACTTGATATTTTTTTAAAATGTGTAAAGAGCGTGGTTACCGTATAAAACATTTTCGTTAACATTCCTTATAAGCGTTCTTACTAAACAGTTACAAGAGAAAGAGAAAGGCAAATTTAAAGAACTCTAGTTATTAACAACCAGCAATTTACTTACCAGTAGTGGTTAAACGAATTTCACGTATAAAAAGGCTAGAAATGGACCTCATTAAAGGATGAACAAGTTCCACGACCGTGAAACGTCCGCTAAATCGGAAAACCCTATTTCAGTGAAAGTTTCCTTTGTCAATTACTCTGGCATTGTTTGTTGTTACGCCAAGTGTGAGCTGCAATATTAGAGCCAGTTTCACTGGCCAATTTTTTTCATTTTTTGCAAGTTAGCTTAGATCTATTTGAAAACGTTTGTCCTTCAAATTTAAAAAAATTCTGTAGGTGAGAAAAAAAAAGACACGTTTCAAAAATACTGATTTGAAATATTTTGGAGATTATTTCTAACATTATCTGGTAACACTGAATGAGAAAATTTCACCGTTCCGTTTCTTCAAAAAAGACAATATATGTTGATTTTAAGGCTCAAAGAAATGCCTAATATCGTTGCCATGGTAAGGTTATTTTGGAGGAAAATATAATGTGAGAAATCTGCGATGGGTACTTAATATTCTAGCCAAATTTCGTCTTGATATGATTACCCTAACTGTATCTAAGGACAGAATATGTTTATTTGATTGAAAAAAGGAGAAACTATTGCGAGCCTCCTTAATTAGCAACGACATAATTCAATAAGTGAAATAAGTGAACAGAGGGGCAATAACTCCTGGTAAATACAAAAAGATGCACGAGACGATTGAGTTGAAGGGTTAGTAAGGGAGATTGAGTGTCTAAGTGACTCGCTACTTGTTCTATATGAGGGTTTTTTTTTTGGGGGGGGGGGTGGGGTGGGGTGGTCACAGGATTTAAAAATAGGTGCTACAATCGTGGTAAAAGTCGGAGTACCTTGAACACCATTACAAGACAAATACCAAAGTTCTTCGAAATATACACGCAACGCAATGTAAATGGCTTATAGGTCTGCGCAGTCCATGCTAGCACGGTAAATAATCGAATAGTTATATTGTTCTTCACTTGGTGTTTGCTGATGTATTGGAAGATGGGAGTGGCAGTGGGGGGTGGGGACAAGTAAGGTGAATTTCTGATGCATTATATACTCAAGATTAGAGAAAAGGTCCTCGTGGCCTTTTTGATAAAGAAAGTAAAATCATTTTTTCACTCCTGAACCTCTGGATCAAAATCCAGAAGTGATGAGCCCTACAGTGATATTCCCATGAGGTCTTTAAGGATTTCTCCTCCGAAGGAGGAACGTGAATCACTCTTGATTCAAATCTCTCCTGTCCTGAGCATCATCACTCAGCAGCAAAGTAAGCAGCGTTCTCTCAGAGAAAACTGGTGCTTTTTTTACCGTCAGCAAGTTTCAGGTGTTCTGCATAATAGTAGGGTTCAGATAGAGTTCTACTGCAGTCAACAGTCTTAGAACAAGGTTTGTTAAATTCATTAATAGTTCATAAGGGTGACAGCCAACAGAAACGCACTACTCAGGTCACGTGCATGGTCTGTAAAGAGTGATAAAGTTCAACTGTATGAAAGCACGGGGAGGGAATGAAAGGGTAGCAGGGAAAAGCTGGGGTTGATGAATGAATTAATACAAGAGATTACGAAGGTAAGAGAAGTAATCCCTCATACTGGCCCTATTCCCATCGTAGTCCCTCTTAAGTTATTTTTAGATCTCCTGCGAGATCCGGTATTCCCACGAGGGTTAACTGATAGCCAATCACATGTCCTGAGGAGGGCCAGAAGAAGGACAGAAGTCGACGTCGTGTTTAAATCATTTTCAAAATTGTAGCTGTTCCGTAAGAAGCAGCCGCAAATTAACAAGCGTAACAGTCAAAAATAATTCGCCGTTTTTTCACGTTGCACGGTGATCTACATCAGGCCTCGATTCCAATTAAAGCTACGTTGCCTTTTCACGACCTCTGGCAGAGCGATCGCTCTAATATAGAAGGATATAACGGTGTTTGAAAGACGTAACGGTAATTAAGTGATTTTATTTCGCACGTACCTTTACGTTTTGGTTCATTTTTGCGTCTCACAATTGTAATTCCTTGACGCGAGTATTGTTACTGTTGTTCAATGTTTTCACCATGTCAGCTGATTGTGTTACAAATTATAAAATTGTTCAATGGGGTTCATAGACTATTGATGTGGTTGATTTAGCAGTTGTATGTGGCGCTGTTGACTCGTGTGACAGCTGCAATGAAGGCGGGTCTGTTAAATACAGGTCACATTCCACAGGTCAAGACTAGAGGTCGCTGCTCCAATAATCAACATTTTTGTTGAGTGATTAGCGCTAGCAGACACTTTTGGTGTTGTTTATTTGTCTGCAGCACGGTGACATGTACACTCACCTGTGGAATGTAACCTGTGTTTTATTTTAATAGACCTGCAGCTGCAGTAATCCATATTCTTTCCCATCCCTTCCACACTCTTCAGCTAGTGGTGCACAGAGAGATCTAGCTCGGTCGGTTTTCATCATTGCCTCTTACTTTCATTAATAAAAAATATTAATCTCCTCACCCCAAACAAAATGCATGTCATCTTGTAATTTTCCAAGAGAGTTATTTAAGATTGTGAAGTCTTAACAATAATTATTATTCTTGAAAATAATTGTAAGGCTTATCATTAAAGTCTTATTGACCTGTCAATTCGCTAACAACTTCAATTTTTGCTTCTGCTGATTTAAAAATATAAATATGTATATTAAACAGTATTCTTTAATTTTGTACACATTACTTTTTTATCATCACACTCCTGTGAGTTTTCTTGTACTCCAATAATTTAAATTGAATTATTCATTTTCAAAACATGCTTTGAAAATATTCTCTAGCATTGCTCAAATTGTGGCATTTTAATTACTGTCTGAAGATGTGGTACAACAAGTGATTTGGGGGAAGATTGCGGATTGGACAGGGGGATTGGGAAATAAAATTGAAGGTGACAAAGCAAAGGAAATTTGCAACTTCACCAGCAACAAGAAACTATTTCACAAAAAGAAACAGTGTTTTGTTTCTGGAATGGTAAGGGCAGGAGAAAAGATAAAATACTGTAGTGTGGGTCACTTGGTCGGTCATATATATTTCGCTTTGTCTATTGAAACTCTCAACAAAGGACAAAAATGTGGACGCAAACTCTCTGAACGGTTAGAAGCCTGTCAAGGAATATTAACCATTAAAAGAGAAGAACATAATGATACTTGTCTACAAATACCTACTATTCCTTCAAATGCCACAGCATAAAATGTCAAATTCCATTTTCTGTGAATCTTCCATTACTTGTGGTACATGTGAACCTAGGAAGTTACCAGTACTAGCTTTAAAATAACTGGTTCCTGGAAAACCCAATTTACTACTACAACTCTCCAGTGGGAAGACTGTTTACATTACTTATTACCATGAAGAGAGATAGCTTTGGATTTTTCAACAATATATCCCTTTAATATAACCGAAAATCATTCAGATAGTGAAAACTTCAAATTTATGACCCATTTCGTTCACTTTCATGCTTGTCAGCATTATGATTTGCTATACTTCAGGTTCACATGTTCACAAGTTTGTTTTTACATCTCATAGATGTTTAGATGTTCAATTACAAACTCTGTTTTGAACGGCCACTCTACTTCATCGTGTGAATAGTTCACCCTGAAGTGTAAATAGTTCACCCTGAAGTCTAAATAGATACAATTCGTTTCTGAGTAAATGAAACGAAACAAAAATGTAGTTTAAGGAATGGAGGCAAATAAAACAAACCGTGCCATTGTCACTGCCTCCAAAACAGCAGATTAAAAGCCAGTTTGATAAAACAGCAAAGATCCACCCCTAACCGTGGGCTCATTCGACAAGAACTGCTAAAGATCATGAGATGCTTATGTTTAGGACTTGCACAAATTGTGCCCTTTTTTAATTAGGTTCAACAGATTTCATGAGCAGCATTCCAAGACATCACATTGTCTTCACTGGTAGGACAAGACATGGAAAAGTTCTTTTCATAGCTTGAAAAGTGCAAGAAGCAGATTGCTAATCCTATGGAATAGCATGTTCAACAATGTACATTGGCTTGATTATGTCAACTTTACCACAAAATATATTTACAATAACAAGTTGTAAGAATGTGGGCACTAAACATGCTGTGGTTCCCTGTTGGCAATCAGAAGACAATTAAAATACTGATTTCACACTGACATGACAATACTTGCAGTCAATCGATGAGATGAGAGATAAAACCACAATACAACAATCTAATGGTTTCACTGTGAAAATGAAGTACCACAGATATGTGGTATAATAATACTTCCTTTTAGGAAAATAGCTTTGGGTCAATGTATACTGGGGAAAGTCGTTGTCAGAAGGCTCATATACACCGATAAGAAAAAGACAATCATTCAAGTGTATGAAAAATTTTAAATGATAATTTGGTTTAATTGATTGCAATATAAACTATACATTACGGAAGACAGCGAACACACCTCCGTGACTAAATAGCTAGAGCCAGGGCTTTCATTAAACCTTAGCTCACTGAATTTTACGGTAATCAAATGTCTGTGATATTACGGGTGAAATTGTATGCAATCTATGGCTGTTTCCAAACTGTTTAAAAATCACAGCCCCGAGAAATAAGAGCCGTCTATAAAATTGCATTGGTTTAAAATAACATGAAATGAAAAGAAAAGCAAGATTTCTCTCTCATCTACCGCATTCTCGTTGCTCGTGCATTCATCCATCCGTATTTTTGGTTTCTTACATCAAATTTTACAGCCTGAGCTGGGGTTCCCTCTTCGTACTCCATTTTGTTTTGTTGGCAGTTGTCGTACCCAGATTTCTCTCACCTTATTCCTTGCCGCCATTTTGAAAATATTTGCATATTTGTCCATCCTCGATGGACAAATCTTGATCACGTGATCTGCTGTGTGCCAGGGTCTTCTCAAGACCCGCCGCCATATTGAAAGCCGAGAAGACCCTGGGAACGAGGTTGATGATTCCCCTTCGTTCGCGATTTACCATCAAACAAAAATGGCGGAGGATGTTGAGACAAACGCGTATTCTCGGTTTTCACATGACGTCACGACCGCCATGTTGGTGCCCAAAACAAAGAAAAGGCGGCCATGTTGGTGCCCCGACCAAATCCTCGGGGAATTTAACTCTATTATTATGCAAACGCTTCCTTTTGTTTTCGTCGAAAAACATGGCTGTTGATCACGTGAGTGAAAACCAGCAATATACATTTTGTGGACGAACGTGACTTGTTGACTACAGAGTTAAGCGATTACAATGACTTATGTTTTGAAACCTGTATCTTGGAAGGGACGAGTTATGTAACCGACAGGATTTTGTACAGAATGGCAAATGGAAGACTATCTGGACTATAGTCGATAAGTACGATCTCTCTGACTTTAATAAACGCATTCTCGGTTTCCTTTGCGGGATTAAAATATGATGACTTAATTCTTATATGGTGATAAAGTAGACAGATAGAGCTCTACAACAGTACCAAACATGAAAGGAAAACTTGAATCAAGCATCCGATAAAAATTTTTGAACCCGTGTTATCGGATTCAAGTGAATTGCAAAGCACGTATGTTAAATATAGCTGTCTCCTTAAAAAAAGATTTAACACGGTTTCGTATATGGCACAACCTTGAATGTGGTATCATTGAAAACTAGACAATTAAGCGATTTCAGTTATAGATGTTTGAAACCTGTATCTTGAAAGGATCGAGTTTTATAAGCGACAGAATTTTGTAAACATTGGCAACTCGCAGACTACAGTCAACAAGTAACCGCTGACGTGGTTAACGCGTTCTTGATTTTCTTCGCGGGATTAAAATCTAACTACTTAATTCTTAGGTATTCATAAATTAGACAGATATCAGACATGAAAGGAAAACTTGAACAGACAGTGCGATAAAAATGTATGAACACGTGGTATCGCATGGAAGTCAATTTGCAAAGCACGCATGTTAAATATACCTGCATCTTTCAAAATTATTAAATTCGGTTTCGTACATTGGACATTGTTGAAATTGGTGTCACTGTAAACAACACAGTTAAGCGATTTGAATGATATATCTTTGCATTATGTGTCTTAAAAGTGACGATTTTTATAGGCGACAGAATTTTGTACACAATGAAATACAGGGGCACCCAACGAATCTGTTCCTCACATTATCTGTTCCCCAGAGGAATCTTGCTGGCTGGCAAAAATACAGGTGTTTCGATTAGCTGGCTGGGAAATTTTGTTATTGGTAGAGGTTTTGCCTGGGAATTACTGACTTTTTCTAGCATTTCAACCCGAGCTGGCTGTAGAAACTCTGAAGACTGAGGACGACTAAAAAAAAAAAAAAAAAAAAGGACCCCTTCCCTCTCCCAGAGAGTAGTCACAAACATACGACGGCTGGTCAGAGTGATTGCGCATGCGGAAAAAACCTGTTTTGTCCCGGTTTTGTCGCTTTTATTCGGTCGTTTCGGATCGAGGGATTTGAAAGCGCGCGGAATTCCTGGCTGGGAAATAAATTTGATCAGCTGGCTGGGAAACCAACCAATTTTATCTAGCTGGCTGGGAGATTTCTCGTGTGTCTTGCTGGGAAAAAGGAACAGATAATCTTTTCCCAGCAACACTGAAAAACACCTGAAAATGCCTTAATGACATTTATTTTCATTAACTGGGGTATAATAATACATTTTACAACAAATTGGTCGATGGGTGCCCCTGGAAATATCGCGGACTACAGTCACCAAGTAACATATTCCGGACTTGGTCAACGCGTTCTCGATTTTCTTAGCGGACTTAAACTATGGTGACTTAATTCTATGATATTCATAAATTAGACAGCTATTGGTTTCAAACAGTACCATACATGACAGGAAAATTTCAGTTGACCGCACGATAAAAATTTTTAAAACGGTAAGATCGGATTGAAGTCAATTCGCAACGCACGCGTAAAATATAGCTCCCTCTTACAAATTATTTAGACAATCGTAAAATTGTACAGTTAACCGATTTCCATGATATATGATTGCAAACTGTATCTTGACAGGGACGAGTTTTGTAAGCGACAGAATTTTGTAGACGATGAGAAAGTGCGCACTAAAATGGACAAGTAACGCAATGCAACCAAGGTAAACATATCTGCATCTGTCAAAATTATTGAACACGGTTTGATAGATTGGAAATTCTTCAAATTGGTATCACTGTAAACTAGACAGTTAAGCAATTCCAAGGATGTATGTTTGAAACCTGTATCTGTACCTGTATCTCAATTTTGAAAACGGAGAGTGGCATCGTACAGAATTTGCTGCACTTTCCCTCCTCCACGAAACTTCCACGTAACGCGCGCGGTAACATTATCCGCGGGAAAATTGATATCATCTATTAGTAATCCCTCATACTGGCCCTATTCCCATCGTAATCCCTCTTAGGTTATTTTTTAAAAATAGGGATTACTTCTCTTACCTTCATAATCTCTTGATTAATGCAATAATGAAATGAATTATGTACAACACATGTTCTTGTATGAACACATTGAACTTTGAAAGAAGGTGAATGAGACAAATACAACACCAAACACATTTTACTTTATTATTACTTCGTTACTTTTCATTTAGCACTGCCTCTTTATTTTCAAACTATCCAAAACTTTACCTTACATTTATTGAAAACTGGACTCAGGACATTACAACAAGTATCATGACACTGAACTTTTCCTCCCTTCACACCTTATCCTTCTTTGCTTCCACACAAACAACAGTGCAGTCCTTACTTTTCAAACTATCTGAAATTCCTTCACTTCAGAGCACCGAACAACTTTATCTTGAACTTAAAGTGCAATCGGGAATATTGAGGCTTGCTAAATATGATCTTTCCCCGTACACGTTTCTTCTTGTTTGAATTCCAAGGTTGAAAGAGATCAGTAAATCTACTGGTTGGGCAGAAGCATCACTGACAGCTTTAACTTTAAAATCCCGGCAAGAGTTCCGGTGAAAATGTGTATGTCAATTTAAGGAAATAACTGACGGAAAATAAATAAATATTCAATATTTGTCGATATCCTCAGTACAAACATTCAATAATTCCCAAGACAATACTGATTTCTCTTGAGAGCACACGCCAATTAGTGGAGCGGTTAAGCGTCAACTTTTAGAGGAATTGGCACTTTGTGAAGAAAGCACCAATTGTGCTTTTATGGGGGTCTTAAACATGGACGCGAGGCTGAAAGTTAAAATATTACAATAACTCAACTATTTTGCTTAAAACACATGTTCACGTCTTACAAACACTTTTTTAGTCTGGGAGCATATGTACGAAATGAAAATCCTGTGGGCATTTTTTGCTGAAAGCAAGACACTGCTTTAGAGGGAACCCTAAGGAAAAGGAAAAAACATATTGCCAGTTTTGCAACCTGCTCTGGGGCTTTGTAGGGAATGTTTTAGAAACCCCCTTTAGAGCACGCATGACAACGAGGCTACGGACTAAAACGCATTCTAACTTCGTTTATTATGGACAAATTGTAGGTTTCAGGGGGTAGTAGAAATGCGTACATTTAATCCGGTGGACACAGTAGAAAATGTAATTAACCTGCAATGGCGTCGAAGTCATTGTAACTCGAATGGCGCTTTGATGGATCTTTAAACAAAATATATCCTTATGGAGCTCAAGAATGGAACGTCAATCGGATAAACAGATAGTCAAGAATTATTTGAAAGAAAGCTTGTTGCCCATTTTTTTGCTCCGTTATTGAAGGAAATGGTTCTCAGTGAAGGGTTTGATCCCGGATACTTGTGGAAAATTT
Source organism: Montipora capricornis (assembly GCF_036669925.1). Taxonomy (NCBI): domain Eukaryota; kingdom Metazoa; phylum Cnidaria; class Anthozoa; order Scleractinia; family Acroporidae; genus Montipora; species Montipora capricornis. The sequence continues at coordinate 25,578,514 of NC_090886.1, forward strand.
CAGGAAATTTACTAGTTAGGTGTGGTTTTTGACACGGCGTATTTTGGTCTATTTTGTTTGTTTGAATGCATGGAGTGAAATGGAAAGTTTTTTCTTCAATATTGCTTGTTTCAATGAATTTTTTGGCTGGAAAAGATTTTTGTGAGATTTTTTGTTATTGTGGATTGATCATGTTCGAACTTAACTAATTTTCGTATGTGGTTTGTGCAGGCCGCAGATTGACAGGTAAACTGTTCTACAGAACCGCACCGCTATTGCTGAAGCTGTTTTTTAGAAAGTTTCGAAAAGTTGGTACGGGGCAGTGGAACATGGCTAGTTTACCGTCACAAGCCGTTAGAGAATAGATAGATATTTTACTCCGATCAGTAAACAATGATTTCAGATAATCCGGGGCGAGACCATTGAGTGGTTCATAGTCCATATTAGTTGTTTAATTTTCGTCGAAGATTATGTTTTTTTCCAGCCAAGTCTTACAAAGAGATCGTCGTCATTGGCATGGTAGGAAGGGTCAGTCAAAATACGCACAACGCGATTTGTAGTTTTTCAAGTTTAGTTGCAAGAGATATGTTGTAACTCCCCAATGCGACACTACAAAATACCATAGTACTCTTTGGTTGTACCCCCAAATTTTGTATAAGCATTGTTTCCAGTTTCTCTTGGGACTTACAATGTTCCTAAGAGAAAACAAAAACAATGCTCTTTCAAAGTTTGGGGGGGCAAACAAAGAGTATTATGGTCCGCTGCGGCGAATAACCGAAATAAAGTTGAACTAAAGCATTATAGATGCATAGGAGCGTTTCAAAGGGAACATAAGCCCTGCTTCTCTTCAAGATGCCAATGCCAGAGGCAACTTTTCAAGATTTTGTTTTCGACATGTACGTTCCAAGTTAAATTTTCATCGATTTATTATATACTCAACAAAATGTCGGCTTTCTGATTGGTCAATGTTAATGGCGATGCATAAATAGGTTACAGAGTGCAATGCAAAAGTTGCTATGGAAACAAAGCGATGTAGTGATTTTGTTGAGTATATAATAAATATAAAATCGCATAAACTTGCTCGTGCATTTCGTGATTTATGGTCACTCGTGATATTTTGAAATTTGAAAACTTTTGGCCCAAAAGCAAAAACCCGAGGAGGCAACCTAGAAGCCCCCGCGTAAAAAGGAAAATATGTAAATTAATACGTAAATTGGTAGATATTTTATAGGGGAAAGTAATATCGAGTTGCTCTACCGAGCGCGCAATGTGGTATCGGTATTGCTCAACTAGGCGCCCAAGTTACTATCGGTATTATTCACTGAGCTTGCGAGGTGTTCTGGGTAACTTAAGTCACGAGGCAGAAAGTCACAAGGGGCATCGACATCGAAGTGCTGTTGAGCGGCTGGTCTTTTATATACCGGATCCGAAATAATTATGTCCATAAACAAAAGAACAAAGCGAACATAGCAATACCTAATTAGCAACGCAGTGTGTTGACGTCAAATAAATGCTGTTTGTTACTGCTATCCTTTCCTTGCATCTTTCACTTTCATTTACCTACCTAATTACATCACAATGTGCAGCGCATGCATATTAATTGGAAAACACCTCAACTGCCATCCATATTACCTTAGGCGGTAGCAGATTTAGTGAAAAGTATTACTAGAGCAGATTATAAAGAGAAGTGGTCTTAGGATTGTTCCTTGAGGAACACCGCATGTTAGGCCTGTTTTAGACGTCGCATCTCACATGTGCCGATTGTGAATGAGCGAAAACGATAGATTTTTCTCATTTGCATTAATTCGGCACATGTGAAATGCAACATTTAAAACGGGCCTTAGAGATTGACAATGCAAGAGCAAACCATTCGTAAAACATTTTTGCGTGCGATTATCCAAATACGATTATAACCAGTAAAACGAAAAGCTTCCGACGCGATAGATTTTTGATTTAGGTAACTAGCCTGCGAGCAGACTCTCCGAGAGACTGGGGTTGGGGGTAGAATAGGCTATTAGATAACAAGATACAGTGATCGACGGTATCGAAAGTCTTCTTCAGATCTAGAAAAACCACTACATTAACGTTGCCTTTATCGATTATCTGTGTCTTCGAGCCAAGGCGGTAGCAGTGGAATGAAGCGATCGAAACCCTTACTGATGACTGGAATTTGGATTATTTTCAATTCATAAAATTGATTTTGTACGATTCTCTCAAAGACCTTAGCCACACCTGGAATTATAGAAATAGGGCTGTAATCATTTAAATAGGAACTCAACGTTCTCCCTATTTAAATAGAGGAATGACTTTAGTGGATTTCCATTCGGTAGGAAAAACACCAGATACAATAGATCTGTCAAAGATGGCACAAAGAGAATTTGGGACTAGATTGTTATAATCTCGTTATTTTAGGTCGATGTAAGCAGATAAAACACAGATACAACGTGAACACTAACAGTTTAATCCACCATGGCTTCCAGACCGAGCGCAGTGCGCATATCCTTACAAATACTACCGCTGATCATTACAACCTTTCCCTTAAATGAAAAACGAAACAAACATGCAAACAAACAAAAAAATGCATAAACGTCATTGAGTAAGACAGAAACAACAACTAGCAAATTCATGCAACTGTTCAAAACTATTCTGCCAACATCAACACACTTCGAGAGTGCTCTTCACCCCAGAACATAGTTCTTGAAACGCAGTGGCTTCCGAACAACTCTGCCACTGGTAGTCCTTGTTGTCTCTTTAATATCTTCATCTGTAGAACACAGTTCCTCAGGCTGGGGAAATGTTGTTGTACGCCCCTCCACTTAGCTTATGGGTTCACTTTGTCCGTCGGTTCCTCAGAATGTGGGCATTCATGTGTACTGTTTGTCGCTGAGTCTGAAGCAAATGGGCTGTCTAGTGATGAAATATTATCTTCTGGAGATTTCATCAACATTAATTATTCGATTTCGACAAATTTGATCTGATTGGCTGTTAAAACGCAGGAAGTGAAAACGCCATCGTGATTGTGCGCAGCTCTCGTGAAGTCCTCGAGACTGATCTGCCATTAGCGTAGGAAGAAATTTGCTGCCTCTTTTCGTTACAATGACGTGGACGGTGCAACTTGATTTTATTGGTATAAATGGAGATAAGCCATCTGAAACATCTCATAACTTGTCCAGAATAGGGTTTGAATCTCTGGAAAGAGTGAAATTAGTTATTCCGTTGTCGAGCTCTGTGGTCGTGCGGTTGAAAGTACTTTGGCGCTCAATTCCCTGATGTTTTGAAAGCTAAATAGCTGGTTCTTTCAATGGCAGTGAAAGACAATGCATATTGGTTTCCTGGATAAGACAAAGGACGTATATATGCTGATAAAATCGCAAGTTACATGAATGCATGTTTTGAATAACTGTATATCAACTTACTGTATGTCGTGTCCTCTTAGTACATAAATTAAAGGATTGGAGAAGTGAAACTAGTTCCTGAGAAACACACAACAAGTCAACCATGTGCTCTCTTTATTCTTCTCTCCCATACTGCTCCTTTCCTACTTCACGATATACATGCACGAAATGTGGCATACACGACATCCCTCCTTTTCTTCAAGGAAACAAAGTCCAACAATCCTCCGAACTCGAGCGTAAACAGAAGGCATACAAATTCAACTTAAAAGGTAAACGTCCTTAAATAATACACATATCGACAAAGTCAAAAGTTCAAATTGTCTCCGAACGAGTGTCCCAACAACACTTTTAAAATCAAAGTCACAATGTTCTCAATCACAAAAAATATTAACCACAAAGTTCTTTGATTTATCGATTCAGTAAACATCTCATAGGAGATCAGCTCATTATTTAAAAACATAGTCTTTGTATCTCTCTGGAGGTCTCTTCTGCCTTTGAGGCCTCTGAGTCAACCTCGGTGTTGCTGGTGTGCTAGGTACTGTTGCCTGATCAATCGCAGTGTCCCTACGGACTGCACCTGCCTCGTTTCCATTCTCTGCACTTGCTTGTGCTGACAGTGTACTCCTGGTTGGAGGTTCATTCTGTGGTGTGGCAGGTACTGCTGGTGTTGGTTCACTTAACACTTGGCTTGGTACTGTGGTGGGTACCACAATTCCATCTGGGCTGCCGGTTGGTGTCTCAGGTGTCGGCACAGGGTCATCCATCATAAACCTCTTTTCATGTGAGGTGTTTCTCGAGTATTGGGTCCAGCCTGGAGCCTCTATTATGACACTGTTGCCAGTCCTGTTAACTACTCGGTGTGGCGTCGGATTGAACGGTGTCGAGAATTTGTCCCTTCTCTCTTGTCTTACTAGTACTTTATCACGAACTGCAATATCTGATGGTTTAGCATTCGCTGCTTTGTCTGCATATGATTTGGTCTTTGCCTCTGCATCTCTATCCCGAGTTTCTAGGTCTAGGTGGCAATCAGCATGTAACTCTGGCAGCTTCCCTCTCATCTTCCTATTGAACAAGAATCCAGCAGGGCTTTTACCAGTGGTGGTGTGATCAATACTCCGGTATCTCGTCACATATCTTCTTACCTCCTTCTTCCAGTCGACTCCTTCAGCTTGGGCAATGCGAATTATCTTCATTAGGGAGGCGTTCTGCCTCTTAACTTCCCCATTGGCCTGGGGCATTTCGGTGTCGTCTTGAGATGCACAATTCCATTCTGCACACAGTATTCTTGGAATTCTCCAGAGATGAATTGCGGTCCATTGTCGGACTTGATAGTTATGGGAAGACCGTGACGGCTAAAAATCTCTTCTAGATTGTCAATTACTTTCACAGTGGTGGTTGATGTCATGATTGCATACTCGTAATAACGACTATAATAGTCAACAACAACTAGTATCGAGTGTCAAGATGGGAGTGGTCCTAGTAGGTCTACAGCCAGGTCTTGCCAAGGACCCTCCGGCAATGTGGATTTGGGCGTGCAACCAGTTGACATCCATAGCAAGATCCAGTTGACATCCATAGCAAGATCTGCAAAACTTCTCCACCGCCTTATCGATACCAGGTCACCATACTTTACTTCTCAGACTCCGCTTTGTTCCAACAATTCCTAAGTGTCCCTCATGTGCTAAAGAAATTGCTTGGGACCTTAGCTTGCTTGGCAGTACGATACGGGTACCTCTTAGGACTAGCTGTCCGATCACATAAAGTTCCCCTGCAGCTCGCGCATAACCCTTGCATTTCTCAAATCGACCGGCTTTAATTGCTTCTCTCAGAGCTTTCAACTCGTCATCCACTGCAGATGCTTCTTCAATTTCTCTCGTGGTTGGGGCTGCGGGTGTGGCACTGATAGCTGCAAACCGAACACACTCTTCTGCACCATGTTGATGATTTGCTGCTTTGTTCCCTCTGACCAAGCGGGAAAGGGGATCAGCTACATTGCTCTGCCCTGGAGCATACACGACCTGGAAATCATAGGGCTGTAGACGAATTACCCAACGTTAGATGAACGCTATTTTGTTTTGACCAGAGTTATTTACCGTGGCAGTAATTCGAAAGTTACTTTTGGCTTCAATTTGAGAAAAACACATTTAAAGCATAAAGAATGTTACTTTCTGTACTTTTCGACGGCTATGTTGCAGCAAAGGCCGGTGTATTTCTTCCTCCGAACTTCACTGAATATGCAATCTTGTAAACTTGGTATCGTAATTTGTAATTGAGATAACCTAGCATTTTGTCGTTGGACGGTTTGGTAATAGATTTTTAAAGAAAAAAAAAAGAGAAATACAGTATTCTTTTAACGTGTTTGCCAATGAAGATTTCTTTGGTGATTTGTTTTGGGTAATCTTCAGTCGCAGTGTATTTCTAGAATTGCGCGCAGTAAAATCATGATAAATCAGCTTACGATAATTTTTTGATGGAGTACGAACAGTAAGATGGACTCGCAAAGTTTCGCTTAGTTTTGTACAATTGGTCTCTCTGAAAATATGCCATTTTCTTTACTGGAATGCGAGTTTTAAGTCAACTCAACTGGATATATATAATGAAGCAATCTTGACCCCAAATTGTACAAACAAATGTCATGTACAGTGTCGTGTATGTCACCTTTCGTGCATGTATATCATGAAGTAGGAAAGGAGTAGTATGGGAGAGAAGAATAAAGAGAGCACATGGTTGACTTGTTGTGTGTTCTTAGGAACTAGTTTCACTTCTCCAATCCTCTAATTTATGTACTAAGAGGACACGACATTGGCGACGAGAATAAGTACAGCACAAGATGTCTTTGATTGAAAATGTGATTCCTAAGTTCGATTGTCACTCGGATCCCGCCACGTTGGGATTACGCTGGACGCGTTGGTTGACATCCTTTGAGTTATTTGCGGATGGCAAAGGTCTTATTATCACTGAGGCTACAAATGCAACCACAAGGCAACAAAGACGAGCGATGCTACTCCATTTCGCAGGCCCAGATGTACAAGAAATTTTCTCTGCTCTTGCAGATACCTGCGAAGCAACCGATTATCCCGCAGCTATAACAGCTTTGAATGGATATTTTCTTCCCAAAGTCAATGCAGCCTTCGCCCGCCAGAAATTTCACCGACTCCAACAAAAGGAAGGTGAGACTGTTTTGCAATTTGTTATTAAGAAAAGAAGGAAAGGATTGCAATTTTGGTGTAGACTTTGACAACCAGATGAGAGACGCGGTCCTGTGTAAATGTAGGTCAGATTATGTAAGGCGTAAATTGCTTGAAGAAAGAGAGGAGATCACACTCGCTCGCACGCTAGAAATCGCAGAACAGTGTGAACGTGTAGACCACCAAATGTCTCATCTCAGTGTGAGTGAGCCAAGCAAAGAAGATGCAAACAGGGTTTACGAAAAACCTGAGCGACCCGATGGTAAACAAAACCGATAGAAAAAAGGAGTTCATTGCTATCGTTGTTGGTTCGAGTGGGCACCTCGTTTGGGCATGCAAGAGGTACCACGCGTACATTTATGGAATGAGATTTGATTTGGTGACCGATCACAAGCCGTTGGAAGTGATCTATGGACCTCCACGCGTGTATTGTGTAATGGAAGTAAATCTTATTGGCCGATGAAGGACATGTCAATCAATGAAAAAAAATGGGCGGACGGAATTTCGAAGAGGAATTTGGTCAGGCTCTATTTTTCGTTTCGTTAACTCCACGGTACGTACCACGCGAGACTAAAATAGAGGCTGATTGCAGGATAATTTCGACGGTACTTTTTTCCTTCATCTGTTTGGATTTCGTAAGATCTGGGCGTTCCTCTACCCTACGAATAACTCCACCTTTCTCCATGTCTTCCAACTCTGTCTTTACTCTTTCTCTTAGAGCTGCTGGTATCGTTCTGGGAGGGTTCACAACCGGCGTCACTTTGGAGTCTACTTCGACGTGGTAAGGTTTCTCCAAACGGCCCAATCCATTAAAAACGTTTTCCTCCTTCTGCATGGCTTCTTCTTTGAATTGCTGTGGGGATTTATCACTTCTCTCATCAGCATCTAGTTTGGATCGTTCTTCCTCTGCGTCAGTCATCATGACCAATTTGATTAAACCCAGCTCTTGACAAGACCTGAGTCCCATTAATCCCGGTTGATTCAGTTGCGTCTACTATGTGGATAGTGAGCTCTTTTTCGCCATTTGCTTTGTACTTCAGGGGCAGTTTTGCCATGTCAAGAACTGTGACAATAGCTTGTCCTCAGAGTAGCTGATTAGTTTGGATCCATGCATGGGTTGCTTCCAATTATCTTCTTGAGTTCTCTGACAGGTAAGATGTTGACTTGAGATCCTGCGCCTTGCTTAAGTCTTGTAACATGTCCTTGCACTTGCAAAATCACAAAACATTCATCATTTTGAATTCCAACCTTGGTGGTGATAGCTCCAACAAACAGGTTTGTGTTGCAGTGGTGATCTTTGGTTTCTTCTTTAAGCCCATGAATTTTCTTTCGTGAACTGCACAAGCTTTGGAAATGATGCTGTCTCTGGCACATCTTTCCATACACGGAGCATTCTCCCACACCATGTTTTGTTCCGCAATTCCTGCAGCTCAACATCTTCTTTGTAGGTGGTTTTTCCTCCTTGTCTGAGAGCTGCTTCTTGAGGACTGATTTGTTCTTCTCATTGCCAATACCATGTACTGATGAGTCACTTTTCAGTTCTTGAAGATGCTTTTCTGTCATTTCCGCTGATCTAACCACGTCTAGAGCTTTTTTCAAGGGTTATTTCCTGTACTCTTAGCAATCTTTCCCTCTTCTTGCGATTATTTACACCAAGCACAGTTCGATATTTGATAAGAGAGTTGCACTAAATTTTGTAAGTACAGTCACATATTGGTCAATAGTTTCGCCGCTCTCTTGAGCCCTTGAAAAGAAGACTGACATTCTTTTTTGGTTCACAGTGTTCTTCAAATTTCTGTAATACCTTCTCAATCTTTGTGTCATCATCTTCTGAGTCCCACGTTATCGTGTTGAAAACATCGATAGCATCATTGCCGATGACTGTTAGCAGCGTGGCCACTCTACTCGCACTTTCTTTCTTGTTTATTCCTGTAGCAATTTCACAATTAGTAAACTTCGGTTTGAACTTTCTCCAATTTTTAGAGATATTACTGCCGCTTAAATCAAGAGGTTCCGGAGGTGGAAGGCCATTTCTTGTGAGTTTACCTCATGACTTGTTGTAGGTTTATTTGTGCTTACGACATGTACTCCGATCTCCGAAGTCGATTCCTTTCTTTTGCCGCTCGTATTCGGTATAAAATTTTACGATCAGAACGGTGGAACTTATGGTGCGCGGTCCACTTCTGACGCCATGTTATAATCGCGTTATTTTAGGTCGATGTAAGCATGGCTTCCAGATCAAGCGCAGGCGGGATATTCTTACAAATACTGCCGCTGATTATTACATAGATCAGCACACTCACGAAGAAGTTGTGCCGACATTTTATCAAGTCCCGTCGCTTTGGGTTTTCAAAATACCATTGAACACTCAGTAGTTTTTGAGTTCGGAATTATGTTTGATCTCCTTAAGATAATCAAGACAAGACTGAGCGTTCCCACTCTGTTGGATGTCATTGGGGTGAGTTTCAGTCCAATACTAGAAAAATGGTCATTGCTATCCGGGATGAAAGCATTTCCAGCTGTGATCACAAAAGAAAGAAATTTCTCCTCAGACCCCTAGTGTTGGTCCTCCGAAGTTGAGGCCGCACATTTCCTGCGAGCACGGCGGGC